>NW_015540857.1:339835-385194 GCF_001515605.1 Sinocyclocheilus anshuiensis | reverse complement strand
TATAGATCGGAACAGCATATCTTCTTTAACGCTGTAACATCTGTACACCACCTTTCATTGATGTAAAAACATGTCCTGCCGCCGCGTGATTTCCCCGTTGATTCTGCGTCGTGGTCCGCTCTGAACAGCTGAAAGCCCGGGAGACTCAACGCGCTGTCCGGAATGGCGTCATTCAGCCAGGTTTCCGTGAAACACAGAGCAACAGAGTGTGAAAAATCCTTATTTGTCCGGGAGAGCAGAAGAAGTTCGTCCGTTTTGTTGGGTAGAGAGCGGAGATTCGCCATATGGATGCTCGGCAACGGCATTCTGAATCCTCGCTTCCTGAGCTTCACGAGCACGCCGGCTCGCTTCCCCCGTCTGCGCATCCTGAAGCGCTTGATCAGCGCAGCAGCTCCGCCGACTACAACGTTTGGCAAAACGTCCGAATAAACGAAATCCGGTAGAAGATTGTGTGGTGTGTTCTGCCGAATGTTCAGCAGCTCATCCCTGGTAAAACTGATCGTGTTTGAGAAACAAAAAACAGGAAAAACTAACAAAAACAGTACAAACACTGGAGAGCCAAACACTGAGGCTGCCGTCTGCGGCGCCATCGCATGTATCGTTCAGGCATGATAGCCTTTATAGCTATAGAGATAGCCTCTAAATATAGCTTTATCTCAAAGTCTTTCAATCAAAGAGGCACAACAATCATCACCAAATAACCATAGAAGTTATATAAACGATGACCTTGAGAACTGAGAGGATAGAAAGAATAGAAGTTGAAAATACTGCCAGGTTTAAGGGGGGAAAAAAACTAATGCATATTGTATAATCCTTCCTGAGGGGAAAGAACAAAAACAATGAAGTTCAAACTCGCGACTGCATCTGAACTCAGCCAGACGGCTTGCTAAACACAACACATGGTGGATTCACGTCATGATTGAATAATTTATTATTTAGGATTGTAGATGGCAAAATAAACTTATATTCTCTGTATATCTTACAGCCTGCATGAAATCTGGGTCCACAGAGATGACAGCATACTCATTCAACGCTGATATTTCTCATTTCTCACATATTTCTTACGTATTTTAATTTTGTTAACTGAAATAATGCTGGAATAAAATATAAATATTTGATGAAATTACAAAGTAAAAACGAAAATTAGAAATGCTGTCTTGGCAGCTAACTGAAAAAAAGTTTTAGTTGAAACACTAAAATCACTAAATAATTCAAAACTAAAGCAGAAATAAAAATAAGTTAACCCTAAATACTATTTAAAAAACTAATCAAAATGACAAAAGCACATAAAATTATAAAAAAAAACTACTATAAATAATAAACTATAAATAAATGGTCATTCAAAATATTAATAAAGACTATAATTATACATAAATAATATTAATATAACAATGGTTTCAATCAATCTCAGATGGATTATTCAGAAATATGGAAAATAATTGTTTGGGATTGACATTCAACACTGACTTAAAATGTATTTGAAATATGCTTGGTATTTCATTGACGTCTTTTTGATGTTTAATTAATGTTACTGATGATGGCCTTTAAATATG
The DNA here is from genome assembly GCF_001515605.1 of Sinocyclocheilus anshuiensis. Classification (NCBI taxonomy): domain Eukaryota; kingdom Metazoa; phylum Chordata; class Actinopteri; order Cypriniformes; family Cyprinidae; genus Sinocyclocheilus; species Sinocyclocheilus anshuiensis. The sequence continues at coordinate 383,641 of NW_015540857.1, read as the reverse complement.
TCAAAGGATTAAAATGATGTATATTGCAATAATAATAATAATAATAATAATAATAATAATAATAATAATAATAATGATGATAATGAAATATCTTGTGTTGACCCAGGGACTTCATTCCTTATAGCTCATCTAATATAAGACAAACAGTAATTAATCACTGTATTTAATATTAATAATAATAATGCAATATCTAATATAGGACCAAGAGTAATCTATCACTATACTGCAATAATAATAATAATAATAATAATAATAATAATAATAATAATAATAATGAAATCAGCAATGCTGATCTTGACAACCCATGGTATCAGACTGAAAAGAAAATAAACGCGTGCCATATTTTAAATCTTTTTGTTTCCAAGAATTTTCTCAATCACTCAGAACAGAAAATGTAGGTGAAAAATGTATATATTCTGTATGGGCCTGCCTATAGCTTAAGAGACACACAAAGTTGTCCGCAAACTCAGAATTAGACCTCACTTTATCTGTGGGTCTCTTGGTAGCATCAAAACAGCGGTGCTCCAATGTGAATTAATGACTGTACAGGGACAAACACACACACTTATGCTCTTGCTACACACTACTCATTTCAGTCATACACACACAAACAGTTTATACCACGAAGCCTCGGCCTTAAATTGCAGTTAGCAGCAGAGGCGCTTGACAGATTTAAAACTAATTGACTTCAGGAGCATTTCAGCAGTGCATGAATAAGGCCAACGCACCACCGAGGACGTCCGGTTTATCCCACAGAAGACAAATATGAAATACGTAGAGGGAGACCATGCGCTATACTGAATGTGTGCGTTTACTTTCTGTCTCTCTTTTTCTTAAGACTCATACATGTTTGAAATCACTTTACCCCCCGTTTGACGCAACCTTTTCTGTTTTCCCCTTACATGTTTGTCCTCTGTATTTTATTCCCTGGAGTTCGGTTAGCAGACATGTTCATATGTCCTTTGTGCTAACATTGAGTGCCGCTGTGTGAAGCCATTGTATGTTTGGCGCATACTAGCGCAGGGCTAATTATAAACATAATTACCGAGCACTAATTCACTCCTTGATTCATTCACGGCTCTTTTGGAATGCAAGCCGTGCTAATGCTGATGCTAACCTGCCAGCGGTCTGACTTTGAGAAAGCACTAGCGTCTCCGTTATCAAACCCTATTACTGAAATACCGTGTGGTCAGCACCCACTTATCATGTTTGATCAACACGGTAAACCGAGTCACCCCCATCGGTGTCACATTCCGCCCTATCTCACAAAATTAACGTTTAGAGAATAAATATGGCGGTGATAGGTCGCCGAGTCAAGCTTTGAATTGACAATCGGTCTTGCTAGGGCACAGACTGCAAATACAAAGCACCTGAGGACAGACTGGGAGAAAGGAACAAGGAGGGAGTAGGGGAAGGAAAAAAGAAAGAAAACGAGCACTAGCAAGACTGTGTTATAAATATTTCAAGCGCAAGGCGTGTGGCGCTGGCTACCCTTGAGGTAACCGATTGATTGTTACTCTGCACTTTGATACCCAGGGAAGGCAGGTCCAAACCAACTCAACCCGACTGCAGTAAAACAACATTACAGTGAACTAGCCAGACTAGCTGAACTTTTGAAACCACAGCTTTCTTCCTTCAAGCCATATCAGTACGATTGTATGTGCAAGATGCACATAATTGTTTCATTTAATGTTCTCCCAACTCCAAAAGATTTGAAGAAAACCTTTCTGCACTGGAAATACGTGGAAATATATTGCTGCACTGATTTAGCTGGTTGGCTTGTACAACAAAGCTAAAATTTAAATAAAACTAAATTTCCCATAATTCTCTGTGGCAGCATAAAGGCCTGTTCACACTAGCAAAACAATTCAGTCTGATTTTCACATGCGATTTACAACGAAATACAAACAAATACGAAAGAAATGGCAGACAGGTTGTACAAAAACGCAAATTCACTCTCTGACAGTAGGTGGTGCTTTTAAAGCAGAAATACCCTATAAACAGTATTTACATGTTTTCAAACAGCAGTTCATATTTTTAAGTTTGCTGCGTCTATCAAACAACATTAAATACAAGAGTACAAAGGCAGCCGGTTACAGATTCGGAAACTGCTTTTTACTATTGCTTAGCCAAATGTACAAAATGTTACATTTATTCCAAAATAGTAACTCAAGGCAGTAACAATTTAAACAATATATTTTATTTAAACAATTATATACTTTATTTTTTAACTGATGTTCAGCTGTTCTTTTTAATAATAAACTTATGATGCACCATTAACTAAATAAACCTACAGGGATGTACCATTAAATGAATAAGCTGATTGCTCACTAAAAAGCCCCAAAGATCATGTTTTAACGCCATTATATTGTTCATTCAGATTGATTCGCGAACGCAGAACATGCATGAACACAACAGGTGGGATTTATCACATGAACCAAACACATCTAAACATAACCAGTCATATCGCGATAAAGGCATGCCTCCTCTCACATGACTTTCCCCCATTCATTCATAATTACCCCCCACCGAACTCACCACACGCTTTAGGAGGTCTGATAAAACTCAATGGGCTCAGGGGAGGCGAGAGATATAGACTCCCGCTGTAACTTTACCTGCTGGTGTCGCTGTTGGACAGTGTTTCTTTAGAAAAATAAGTGATGTACATACTTCTTAATGTAATTTTTTTCTCATCCAATATTTTGAGGAAGCACTGCCTCCCTTGCGTTGACAACATGCAAATGCTCATGTCAGTTTGAACCAATGCATTAACAGCCTTGAATTCAAATTAAAATGCTTATTGCACTAAATTTGCGCACTGAATATTTGTCTTGTTGTCAACAGAATGTTAGAGTTGCAATGTATTCTATATTGTGACATACATCCGAGTGAAATGACAGGGACTGAATGCAAGCTTTATAGGTGATTTTAAATAAATAAATAAATAAACAAACAAAAATTAACATGAGCGCGGATGAATCGTTCACAATAAAATCAGTAAGATCCATTCAGAAAATAGATGGAATGAATTTCCACTTCATCCCAGCTTTAATTCTGAATACATAAAGTACCAATTACATACCAAATGTACATTCAGTACTCACTGTATGCACAGCCATAGACCTCCACTCTGAGCCCCATCCATCCCCCGGGACTCCAGTCGACCGGCAAGAACCGCAGAAATCGTGTTCTTATGGAGTGTGAGAGCTTGTGGTGAACAGTCCCATCTGAATTTGTATTTCCAGGGAAAGTCTACAGAAAGAAATAAAAATTGTTAGTTTGCCCAACAGTAACTTGTCCAAGATCTGGCCTTAGTACGTGCACTTCATGTGTTAATGAATCAATATAACATCAAACAAGGTTTTCCTGCTGGATGAAAGGCCTTTATAGAGGTGCAGCCATATTTACCGCCATTTACCAAATTATTGCTAATGTGACCACACCTTAATGCTAATGTGTTACTTGCTTTCCTACATCTATTAACATCTTGTGAGTTAAGTTTTTGTAAACTTTGAGACATTTTCAAATTTATTTAGTGTCTAAATTGCAATTGTTAGCTTTGTACACTGTTGGCACTCCTGTGTTAATGTTTGGCTAGTTATCATGTGCTTCCTCATTCTATTTCTTCATTGACTGCCCTGATATTTGCTAATGAAGGTCACTTATAGAAGTAAAAAAACTGCTATTGAAATTACCGGGAAAGTACGGTTAGCTTTCTGCAGGTACTTTAGCCAACTTAGTCTCAATTAGCATATAGGTTTACCTCAAAGACACTCTTCCAAAGTCAGAGAGTTGATTATCTATACATAGAGCTGAACTTTTGCTAAGCTGCATTTACCTAAGATTTAAAAAACTAACACAAAATGGTAGACGGGCGCCGCTGGCAGCGTTAGTTTTTTTAAGCTGCACTCAAAGTGTCGCTGCTAATCTAAACCTCCAGGTTTAGAATAGCTGGGGGTCCTACCTCGAGCTGTAGAGCCTAACAGAAAAATGGCACGACCAGGAGGCACCTACCGCTCTTTAAAAATGTTCCACGTCTTTTAATCTTCTACTCATTAAAATGCTTCACACCTTCAAAGACTTCCATTAAACTCTGTTCTCAAACTAATCGGCACCTTTTTTTTCTCCCGCTGGGTGGAAGATAAAAGAACCAAACATTAAACCATCAACAAACAAAAAATTAAATAAAAATAAAGTTGTAATGAGATGAATTAGCCGCAGAAAATGTATACACCACCTCCACCTCCTCCTACGGCTCTCTGTGTTTGTTTAGCTCCGATGATTACATTAGCAGGAATCTAAGCTTTCGTAATGAGAGACGACGGAGATGGCAGGTTATATTTCAGTAATGTTTCGCCCCAGATCTCTTCGAGCCAGGCTAAATAAGAACGCCGGGGAATGATGGAGCTTTGAAATGACTAGTATTGATTCAGAAGAGGAGGGTGAAGCCCATTTGTTTGCCTGTAAGTGTGGAGGCAATGCAACCACTGTCTCTTGTGGCGCAAGGGCTGTGCTGATCGATTCCAAAGTTGTCAAAATAAAACTACCCAAAAAAGAAAACGTAATTCAAGTTGGGTAGACAAGGATTTCAGCTGCACTGCCAGTGACCGGTGAGGTCAGGAGACCATGAAATAAGTTTTGGAAGGGATATAAAGCCACGTCACTCAAAATAGAGGGTGTATTTAATTTTAGTTTAGGCGATTAAGTGAAATTCAAGTCGGCAATTAAAATTTGAACATTTCATGGGTGGCTGGTTTTCGATGTGTGGCGACAGTGTCTGACAGTGCATGGTAGAATGCATTAATTTATCCTAGTAAATTATTATGATTTCGTTTAAGACACAGACGCTTAATGATTATGGGTGTGCATGCATTTTATTCCAGTCATAAAAGCCCCCCTGATCCATATTATACAGAAAGCTTTTACAGTACTTATTGCACCGGCTAAAGTACTAATGCATTATAAATAGGGCTGCACGATAAATGGCATGTAATTGTCATGCGCATCTCGTCAGTAAAGCTGTTTCTGTGATTAGTAGTAAATCTCCATCACCTGCTTTCAGATGGAGCAGCATTTAATACACAGAGCCATAGTTTGCTGACAAGCTACGCAATATCGCGTTCATAATCGAATGCGATTCATCTGCGATTATGAATGCGATTTTGTGTAGCTTGTCAGTGAGCTACGGCTCTGTGTATTAAATGTCGCTCCATCCGAAAGCACGTGATGGAGATTTACTACTAATCACAGAACCGGCTTTACTGACAAGATGCGCATAACAATCGCATGCGATTTATCGTGCAGCCCTATTTATAAATATAATAAAAGGCTGGGTTATTTTTATAAGAGTACTTGGATAACTCACCCCTATGTTGTCCTCTTGTCTGAACTGCTTCCAAGCTCTTCCTGTGTCACTGTACAGCAACATGTAACTCGTAACCCAATCAGGGCTCCCGAAACGACCCTGGGTCGCCACAGCTGTGACCTCGACCCGTTCTCGCAGATCCACCTGTAGCCATCGTAGTCTGTCTGTTTGTTCTGGAGCCCAGCCACCACCTCCTAACACAAAAACAGAAGGGGTGCATTGTAACTGAGTTCAGGTACAAGCAACAAAAAGATGCAACTTACCCTGTGTGAGTTTGCCAGGCTATAAGCTAATTTTAATTTTAAGTTGTGGTCACATTATCAAAATTTAAAATTCTGCAAAATTTTGCAGGGAAAAAAGAAACGAAGCACTGCTCACACAGAAGTCACTTTCAAACCAAGTAACTTTGCGTTGCTTAATGCGGCCAATCCCCATGACCAACTTGAACGTGTTGTGAAATTTGCAAGGGAAATCTTTCGCCATTGTGTGAAATTTCTGATTGCGTAGATTCTGATTGAAAAGTCTGGATTTTGGATGCTGTAAAATGTATTGTTATGGTCTTACAGTGTTTTTGGACATTCAAATAGAAATACCTTAAGGAACCATGTAAATACCATGGTAAATTAACAAAATAATCATTCCGTGCCATCATTTACATCAAAATTACTATTAGCATCACTGTACAATTCTGCAAATGAAAGTAATTTTATAGAAATCTAATATAATTACTTGGGTACTTTTCAACATTTTCACATTTTATGCTGGGGTTACTCACCATCTCTTCTGTTGAGCTTGGAAAAATATGGCAACTGACTGTTGGAGGAAGATGAGGAGCTCTGGAATGACGTGGGAGGAAGAGCAGAAACCAGTGGCCCATTGCAGTGATCTAGAACAGCAGGAAATAGATTAACCAATCAGAGTTGAAATTCAAGGTTTGTGAATGACTGGTTTACTCTGGTTTAGAATGCCCACTTTTCATAAACCAATCAGCTCCCAATGGATAACAGATCAAGTCCTCTCCTTTCAATTTTCCCCATTTTCCCCTTCACCCCTACAAGCATAAAATGGCTTGTGAATGTTTCAAAACTAGTAATTGTAATTGTTAACACCCTCAACCTTGGCAGAAGATACCAGTTAATGGACCAGAAGAAAGCAGTATGTGGTATACACAGGGTAAACTTTATTCATCCAGCAAAAAAGGGGGACTTTCAGCATCCACTCCTCAGGTTAACGTGCGGAGCAAGATAATGATGAGAAAGAACGAGCAGAAAACAGCTCTCACAACAGCTCTCAACAGGTTTCCTCCAGACAAAGCCATTTAAAAACCCGCCCCATGATGCATTTTTCAACAGGGAGTCTCCTTCGCTGACTATCTCTCGATCTTTTCCTCTGCAAGCGTGCAAAGTGGGCAAATTGAGCAAGTGATGTTTCTGAAACTAATAAATATGAATGATGGGAATGACTGACAGGGGCTTCCGCTTCTACTTGTGGTGACGGTAGTGTGGAGGAGATTGGCAACATTGCATCCACCAGCGGAAAGAGACCAGATTACATTTTGCCTTGAGCGGAAGGGAAGTGAAAATGACCTAGTGTCTGCCAAGCACCTGGTGCTTTGAAGGTACAAGAGATGGGAATCCATACAGCGTGACCATAAACCAGCAGCTTCATTTCTTGAGATGTTTGTGGGCGCTTGCACATGGGGCAAAGCTCTGATGGAGCATTTGATGGACAGGGATGTGTACAACTCTTTTGAGGCGGGGAAGGAGCTGTGTCAATTTGAAATCACACAGGATTTCTGAAAACACTACTGGATCCTACTCTGGTCAATGTTGCAGCAAAGATTGAAATGTTCTTAACTTTCGGTTGGATGCCAGATTGTCATTTTCCAAAAGTTTTTCCTTCTACAACCTTGTGATATGCTATCCCCTTTGAAACAGCTGACTCACCACTCTTACAAAACTACAAATCTATTTGTTACTGGTGTAACTTTTGGTTGTATGACTGAGTGCCACTTTCGCGGACCCTTGCTTCTTCTACATCTTTGCAATGCACAGTGCCATATGAAGCCAATCGATCCACAGCACTCGCTTATGCAAACTCAGAAGTGCCCTAACTCTGTGGGTATCCACATATGTTATCCGGCGACTGGGATGTTTTGACCTTTAGGTCTTTATTTGGCTGAAGAGGTCAAGGTTAAAAACCATTGCAGCTGATAAATGAAATTTATGGATACCTGGAGAGGTTTTCAGAGAACGATGTGGATCCATTAGTCCAAAGGGCATTGTGCATTGCAAGGACGTATAGGAAGAGGAAGGTTCTATGAAAGTGATGCTCCATCAGGCAACAAAATTTGCTGCAACATACTCGCCATTGAGTGTGCTTTACCTATCCTAAGTTGGATACATACAATATTTCTACAATACATCCATGACTCTACATAAGACACTACATGGGAAAGATTGGAATCAACATCAATCAACAAGGTCATGGTCTCAACACCAAATAAGTTCTTGCAGAATACTCAAAGTCCAAATAATGATTTGTTTCGTATCGCCTGCTTTTTTAGTCTTCAGAAATAAAGTTCCCCAGAGGGGGCTGGGTGGGAATATTGCTCAGATCTTGCTCTTTCTTAGCTCAGAAGACATAAAGAAATGAGTTTTCAGTCATGCATCAACATATCTCCTAGAAGACAAAAAGTGATCACAGGAACCTTCATCAACCTTTCAAGATGAGAAATGCTTGAGTTCATATTGAGATCTCTGACTTTTGGTTGCTTAAACTGTTCTTGGGTTTGACAAATCTGAGCATAGTTTGAGACATTGTTGAGATCTTTTTCTTGGGAGCACAATCTGGGGGACAAGAGACTTAAAAAACTCATTTGCTCTCCATTTAATCTAGTTTCTGTTTAGGAGAAACAATTGAAAAGTTAACAAAGAGTGATTTTACCTTTTCTATTGCTCTACAAATGGTTAATCAAGGAAACAAAAAACAGCCTATTTCAACTCTGTAATGTTTGAACTTGATTTTGAAATTGCTTGAACTGCCAATCATCAGAATAAAAATGTATTCTAATCAAATACAATGACCTGATTGCTGCATACATAATTGGTTAATCATGCTAATATTAATCTCAGCTCAGCTTATTAATTCGTGGAAATTAAGTGTACTCATGTATGCATGTAATTAATAAAAATGTTTAACTAATCGAGAACAGTGTTCACTTTTTTTAATAACAATTCATGACAAGAGCGAAAGCCAAAGGACACACACATCCATACAGGGCTGCGTGTTGAACTGTAAAAAAATTTAATAAAATAAAAACCTTGTTTTTCCTCCATTTGACAAACACACTATGTGTAATTGTTTCTACCGGGATCAGACGGATGCTCGGCATGAATACGAAGAAGGGTTGGAAGGGTGGGGGAGATTACATTTTTATGTTTACCTTGGAAATTCTCCTAGTCAGCACTGCCAGATCTACTGACATATGCATGCTGCGAAATTAATGTTTATGGGAGGAAAACAACTCAGCAGCACTGGTATTAGCTTGAGGATAGGTCGTCTAATTCGCCGTTTTGCTTGCTAGACGGTCAGATGGCGTAAAATGTTCGCATTGTAACAAAGAGTTGGTTGTTATTCAGAAACATTTACAAAAGCAATCTCTCAGAATCATATAAAACATCCATTTGACATTACTAACTCAATTCTCTACTGTTCGCTACTCCTTGGAGTGTTTAAGACTCAAAACTTTGAAGCAAATGCAGTTTGGAAAAACGCGTATGTTAGGCTATTAGCGGACGCAAGAATCCAAGAAATAGCATTTCTAAGCCGAGGTTTTTTTTTCCTTCTCCCGTGTGGTATTCTTACGCTTTATTAGACGTAAAAGCAGCCCGGTGCAAACCCAGCACGACAGTCCATTTTTCCTGACCCCAGCTGCGCTTTTAAGAGTCCGCACCTTTAATGGAACCCCTGGATGTCCCAGTGCATCTGCGCTGTGACAGAACATGTGATTTCTAATGCAGTTTTAAAGAAGCTTTTCTCACACTGAATTGAGTCCAGTGCCTCCAACAAACTTTTCCAATGGAGGCATAAAGAGGGAAAGGGGGATGGGGTGGTTAGATGGCAGCAGAAAATGCAGAATGCCTAGACATCTGTGAATGGACACCTACATCATGTAGAAAGTGTGAAACACTCATTTAAATCCTGTTGGAGAGTTTGCACGGTCCCGAAGTGTCCCAGATCTCTTTGTACACAGAACACAATCCGTCCTCTGTGTATTAAAGCTTTCTTTTCCGAATGCCAAAACTTGTATTCAGACACTAGTTAGTAAGCCAAAGTCTTCAACATTTAAAAGTGGTGAAATACATAACGTTATGAGAATTTTTGTTTACAAAATGTGCCATTTGACTTAAAAAATGAAGGCACTAGCTAGAAAAAAAAAGCCAGAAATGTTAGACAGCAAATGAATTAAATTAAATTAAATTAAATTACACAAAAACACTAAAGGTTACTAAACTAGCCTAATAAATAAATTAAACATAATAAAAAGTTAATCTAGCTCAATATTCAAGCAGAATATTATACTTCTAAATTAACTAAATGGCAACAAAAGCTATTTATTTCATAAACAAAATTTAAATTAATAACAGTTACAAAACATAACAAATAATCCATTTAATCAAGCTCCATATTCATGTAGAATAATACCCTTGTTATTTAGCTATACACTTTCAAAAGAAATTAAATACAATAAAATTAAACTAATAAAGATTACTAAACAATACAGTAAATAGAAAACTAATACATATATACATATATATATATATATATATACATATATATATATATATATATATATGCACCCTTTTCAATTGGCTATATGATTCTATTAAATAAACAAACAAACAAAGTCAAGTTTGTAATCTTTTTTATTGCAAAACCAAGAAACTGCTTGACCTCAAAAAAAAAAAAAAAGCCATAATTTGACAAGCTTCTACAACAATTGTTTATAATACTGAAGTTTTTTTTTTTTTTTTACATTGAAAAGTTTATGTATACAGACAAAGCAACTGTAAAACAATTCTATGGTGCTATCAAATCACTTCTGTTAATTTAAAGCTAGTACATTTGATGACTGTAGTGCAGAAATTACACACTTCAGGAAAAAAAGAAAAAGATACTGATCTGGGCCCGTATTCACAAAACATTTTATCTTACCACTAAGAGTTCTCCTAAATAGCAGTAAAAGTTTTCTCTTAAAACCTATTCACAAAGCTGCTGAGACAAACTTTTACTAAAATAGCAGTAAAAGTTTTTAGCTAAGAGTTTTCTCTTAAAACCTATTCACAAAGCTGCTAGACAGAAGTCTTAAGCTAAGAGTAAGGGCGGAGTTGACCTTGTTGCTATGGATGATGTCAGCATACTTACTAACTATGCACACCGTGATTGGCTGATAGTCTCTGTCAGAGATGTATTAATATAAATATTGTAGAGCGCAATATTATGTTTCCATATTCAAATAAAGGTTTTAAAATAAAAATGTTAATTGCCACATTCAAATTAAGATTTTAAAATGCAGGCTAAGTGTCACTAATTAAACAAGTAGGCTATGTATTCAGCTAATTGTCAGCCTCTTATGCTTCTCGTAAACAATTAGTCAATATGCATTAGAGCTGCCCTCGACTAAAGATTTTTCTGGTCGACTAGTAGTCGTTCATTTTAAGCATTAGTCAACTATTAGTCGCACTTTTATTAATAAACCATATAAATTATATTAATAATGAGCCTTTAATTGCCTACATAGCCTAATAAGCGCTCAAGCGCACGCAAAAAAGGCTTGCCACAGCGCACTGGCAAATATAATAATTATGAACGTGTTAGGGAAAAACAGCAAGTACACTGCATTAACGTTTTAATAATTTATTGTTACACTAGTGCTTTCTGTTTTCGGTTTAAGAGATGAAGTCGGCGACACTGACTCGTCATCTGCGCAGTATGCGCCTGTATGTTTCATACGCATTACATAATCTGAGAATATTTGTTTTCTATTTGAATTGGTTCATTTAAAAGTTTCACTCTCTATAGATATATTTTTCATGTCTGTAATTCGAAGTGACGAGCTCAAGTTCACAGAGTCCGAGACGGCAGATAGCGACATACATTTTTCAGATGATAAGCCATATTTGAGGTCGATGAATGTTAGGTGAGCATATGGATGTCCTGCCCGATGTAGCTACTGTAGGCCTATTACCACAAAGACCAGCCATTAACGATTTGTCCGTCACGGACTGCGTGATTTCGCCACTTCATGTGGAATTTTTTTTTCTACGACTAAGCGACTAATAAAATTTTGCTAATATGCATATAAACAGCCTTTTAATTAGCAGAGTAGAATAATCATGGCTGATAAGACATGCAAACAAAACATAAAAGAAAACCAAACTGGACGCGAGAACAGCTATATATTAAGGATATAGCCTAATCAAAAATTTAGAGTTGGGATAACCTCCAAACCAAAGACGATAAGTAGGAGTCCTAAATTTAGGACTGACACGCCCATTATTTTTAAGATTTTCTCCTAAATCGGCGAGTTATGAGCTACTTTTAGCCTTAAGATGTTTTGTGAATACGGGCCCTGAAGAACCTACCTACCAGACTTTTTCAATCTCCAAAGCACCATATAGCTAACTTAAAACCTCTATCCAGTGAAAAATAGTATCTAAATGATCATTCTAATACCCCTCTCCTTGCTATGTGATAATGAATTATCATTCTCAACACGTTTAAGTAGTTTAAGAATTGTGGATCATTCCTGAGCCTCGTGAGAGGGGTTTAATCTTGCATGTGAAGATAAAACCAAGACCAACATCTGATTAAACAGCGAGAGGATTCTGCCATGTTTGTACCATTTTTAACTGGAATAATGTGGATTGTTAATCGCAATAACAACAACAACAACAACAATAATAATAATTATTATTATTATTGTTGTTATTATTATTATTATTAAACATGTATAAATAATTTAGTTATTTAGTAATTTAGTATTATTAAATGCTATAATAATAACAATAATAATAATAGTTTGGTATTCAATTTTATTATATATCATTATTTGTATATTTAAATTAAAATGCTAAATTACATATTATATTTGTAATTAAATAATATTATATTTATAATTATTATTTATTATTGTTTTAAATTTTTAGTGTGAAAACTACAAAAAAAAATAACATAAAATGATAAAAACAATTCAGAAAACCATGTAACATCCTCCGCCCCGTTATAAACAAAAAACAAGTGGGCTCCCCCAAAGTCCACGGTATAGTGCGAACACTGCCCCTGCGACCTATCTCACAGCATTTTGGGTAATTAAAATGACTCGGGCCACGTTTCTGCCCCCCTCTTCAAGCTTGGCATTTAGCGCTGACCTGATTTTACTAGCGGTTGCCCATGGCAGCGAGGGCTGATGTAATAGAGGAAAATGAAAGAGAGGCTATTATTTAAACCTGACAGCGACACAGAGAGACTCTTCACTTCCTTTGTGACACTCTACGCTCTCCTCAGCAGGTAGAACACAACGAGAAGAGCCTAACAAAGCCGGGTAATTTATGGTCACCTATTTAACTGAGGATTCGACAGCAAGATGAGGCTATTACATCATGGAATATGAATGGAATATTGGGAGATGTAAACATAAAAGTAAATCCAGCCACACTGTTTGACATTTTTTGTTTGGTTTGAAGGAATAAAACCAAATTCTGTCATTTAGATACCCTGATGTTGTTCCAAATCTGATACCCTGATGTTGTTCCAAATCTGTGTGTGAATCTATATACCGTTTCAGAGTAAGTAATGACAGAATTGCACCTTTACGGCAATTTTCTTATCGTAAAACAACCCTAAAGCACAAAGAACTCCTTCATCCATCACACATACACTGTTTCTAAGAGTTTATGCTGAGAAACTCAATCAGATCTTGATTGATTTGGAGTCAGTTCAGAGTTGTTTGAATGCAGATCATGCTGAGAGCATGTACATGTATCGATTGACATTTCAGTGAAGAAAACAAAATAGTTTCTTTGAATAACAATTTACATGCGGTGTTTATCTCATACAAACCTATTCTACAACCTCAGAAAATGTGCGAATGAGTCATACAGAGCGCTTTTATGCTTGACACTCATTTTTGGTGGAAGAGCAGCCTGAACATTCGGCTAAATAGCTGTTTTTTTGTCTTTCACTGGAAAACAACCTTAAACTTGTGTGTTTTAAACTGATTTGAACTGTTCTTCTTTACATAAAACTCAATAACAATGATTTGCAGTCGCAACTGCAACAACATCACGTTCCCTGCAGCAGCCCCATGATAGTAACTAGTAAAACACAGATATGAAGATATAACCTACTCTCTCTGTCCTCCATTACACCATCCTGCAGTGTGTCGGATAGGTATATGATTTGCACTGTGGGAATGTTCAAAATTGCTTCCACACTCATTTTAAGTTCTTGCAGAACACCACACTTAAAATAGCAAAAACAAGACATCTTAGAGTTTTGGAACATGGACTCACTGAATGTGAATATTTGACACATGCGTTTAAAATACAGTTTAAAAAAGTCTTGATCATATTTGATTATATGTTTAATCAGGAAATTGTGTTATACGAGTGATACATAAAGTATAATAATAATAATACTAATGATAATTATTATTATTATTATATATAAACTAAATATAAGTTCAATATAAATGAAAAGAAAAATAAAATAAATTATAATTGTACATTGTACATAATAAATACATAAAAAAATATATACTGTCATATTTATGTTTTATACCAATTTGTTACATACTACTACTACTACTACTACTAATAATAATAATAGATACAAATCTATTAAACATGAAATAATACAAATTTATTTTAATATAAAATAAAAAATACATTTTTAAATAAAAAATGTATATTGTATTTATAGTATTTGTATTATATTATATTTTACTATATTTTATTTTATTTTTTTATTCATTTATTTTTATTTTAAAACTGGGATATTTTGAAGCAACTCAACTTCAATGCCCTTGACATTAGAGGAACTTCATGGACTATAGTTTACACAAGAATCTGGAAGTATGACAAGTTTTAAGCATTAATAGTGTAATAGCTGAAGCTGCTTAGTACATATGTGGCCAGATATAGCTCAGTGTTTTACACTGTTGCTGTTTTTCCCCTTTGGTTAACACGGCAGTCTTGGAAAAACAAACTTACCGAGGCCTCCGAATGGTCATTGACTTAAATAAACAGCACCACACAACCGGGACACCATCAAAGCTATGGAGATGTGTTTACTCAACCTTTCTTTCCACTGATCAGAGCGGGGAACATCTCCGGCGCTGTTTCACAATGAGTGTGGGATGCCGGCAGAACTTTCTGGCATATCCGTGAAACGCCATTAACGGCTTGTTAAGAGTTTCTTGTGCTTTGAATGATATTTACGAAGTTGCGGAGCATATGTTTGGCAGACTAAACGCCCACTAACACAGACTGAACAGCATCTCATTAAGGGAAGATACATTAAAGGGGTCTGTTTTTCAAGAGTGAACATCAGCTGGGTTCAGGTTTATCATCACCGCCGTTTACTTTGATGGATTACATCCGTCAATCATCGAATCACGGTTCTCTGAGGGGTGACGGCTGGAGGGTCCTGGTTGTGGTGTGCGTTTCACGAGAATATGTTAAATATCTTTGATAAACTTGGGAGATTTTCTTTGCATGTGAGTTTTCGGAGTTTGTATACTTTATGTCTGTCTACTCATTCAAAAGGTTTTTGAGTTCATGTATATTCTGAGAGGCAACAATGAGAACTTTTCGCTAGTGGCATAAAGTTTAGTCCTCCCTGCAGCTTATTATGTTTAAGAGCCGCCCACTTGACATGCAAAGTGACTGATCACAGTTCAATTTGTTTTTATGCTGTTTGTTTATAGATTTTCCAAAGTACACTGAAAAAAAAAAGTGGTGTGGGATTTACTTTGAAAAAAATTTTCTGGAAATTGCTAGTAAATTTCATAAATAATTACAAAGAAATGGCAAGTAACACGTTGAATTCAACACGAAAATTAAGTAGAAAGAAAAAATAACAAAGATTGATGGATTACGTTTTACAAGAAAATACTATTCTTTGACGTTATAAATAAAAGTGAAGACTGTACCACATTAATAGATTAGCAAGGAAGAAATTTGTTCAAATTTTTGCGCAACAGTCTTTACAAACGATTATAAAGAAAACACAACAATCAAAAAGAGAAAGAAAAACGTAGAAACTTCATTAACTAAAAATTAATTAACTAATAATTGTGTTATATTAACTTACATATTTATTTGCACAGAAAACGTTCTCATGCAAAAAAATAAAAAATAAATAATAATCCACCAGTTTTATTTTTTCTTCACTTTTTTTAAAATATTTGTTTGCTACTTTAAAAGTGCTCTAAATTTTAAGTCAATTTAAGCGCAAACTGTGATAAATCTCAACTTCTGCAAAACAACATTCACGATTGGATGATTAGCAACGAAGCTCAATGTGATCAACATTTTGTGCACTTCAGGAAGTCACGCCATGCAAACCAATCAGATTGCGATTTCAGAGTGCGAAACTGAAACTAAGAAAACAGTATTTTCAGGGAAAATTTGAGTTTTTGAATGGTTTCTGGGAAGGATGTTACTGCACAAACAGATACGTCTTTCTACTTTAAAATTCCAGGTTTAATTTGGTTTGTACAAGTTGCTTGTAATTACTTCATTACAATCATTTGCGAAACATATTTTCAAATGAAATTACTAAACCATTTTTATTTCATCCCGTCAGTCTGGTTATACGTAAACCATTTTTGCAACTTTAAATACAGCAGCCTACATTTCTAAGCAGCTGTTTGTCAATATGACGTTCTTACCAACAGAATATGAACAGAACTTGTTTATATTGTGTATATCTTGTTATTTCACTAGTACCAGCAGCAACAAACCAACAGGGGCCCCTGAAGAGGAAGTCAGACTTGATTACTTATCTTTTGATTACTAGTTCAGAATTACCTATGGAATTTGCCGCTTATTAAATAGCAAGATGTTCCTCGGATCTCTCAGAAAGACTAAGAATCTTTGCCTTTTTTCTTCATCTTCCTCTCATTTTCTTTTTTTTTTTTCAACCCACACATCTTTCAGAATAGATTTGCTGGCATTTATAAAACGTCTTAAAATACCCAATGGCACTGTCGTGATAAACACTCATTGGCAGTGAAAATCAGACGGAGGTACACGGACTAAAGGCCATTTACGAGCAGGACGGGAGAGACGGGCTTATTTAAAATGAAAACTCATTCTCTGCCAGCAGGAGGCGCTTTTAGAGTGATAAAACTAGCGGTTTACCTGATAATGGCTGTAATCAAATCAGCTCCGCTCATGAACGCTACTTTATCAGATCAAATGAAAATGCCATCGAAACTTTTCTGAAGACAGTCAATTCCCTTCAGAGATACATTCATATAAAACACCCGCGCCGTGTTATGATTTTGAAACGTGCACTGCTCATGTTTATTCAACGAAGTCAAACGGCACAAATAAATCAATGTATGGGAAACTGGTAATGTATATCGAAATATCGGAAATGTGTTTAAAAATCATATCACCGTTATTGAAAAAAATTATATCACGATACATATTGATATTGAATTATTGTCCAGCCCTATGTAAACAGAATTAACAGCATAACTTAATTTTACCATCAAAACAGTTCTCAACTGGTGTGTCGCTAACCAAAAAATGTGTTGCATTGTAAAGAATAAATTGCAACAATCATGCATAATTTACACAAGCCTCAAAAAAGACAAAATTGTACCATGTATTGTTATTGATGTCAAATATTTTGAATCAAAACCTCAATATGACTTTTGCGCAAATTCATCAAGGACTGATTGGGTTTGAAGGGTTAAAGAAGAGTAAAAAAATTGTATGATGCAATGTTTGATTTCAGTCAACACTTCTTGATGAACGTAGCATTTGGTTCTGAGAAATTGACTGTTTTGGCTTAGCGCTGTCAAATATTGCAAATCAAAAACTCAATAGGATTTTTGTGCAAATTCATCAAGGACTGATTTGGTGCGAAGGGTTAAACGAGTAAAAAACAATAGTGTATACACAATGTTTTTTTTCATCCAAAACAGGGCCGTGCACAGACCTTTTGAGGGGCATGTGCTGAAACTGAAAAAGGGCACCCCCCCCCTTAATGACAAATGAAATAACACAAAATAATAGTCTCAAAAGCTTTAGATTTATTCACTATTAATAACAACCATAATATATATATATATATATATATATATATAGGGTTTCTTAGGTCTATAGGTCTACATGTTATACACTATTATAATGACATATGATATGGCTTTTAAAGACTGCTTAATTTCTAAATCTCAAAGGTGGAAGTCAGGACTAATAGACTTGGCCTGGAAAAAGGACATGGTATGATAGCTTGGCATTATACAAGGTTTACTGACAGTTTGAGCGGATCCAACAAGATTTAGTCACAAGCTCTTTTTAATACCTTTCATTAGCTAAATATTTGTAAAGCAGACAGACAGATGTAAATGGTGACCAATATCATTGATTTATTGAAGGAAGAAAAAAAACACCATCACCAAAAAAAGGGCACTTCGGAGTGTAAGGGCAAAAAGGGCATGTGCTCTGCACAGGTTGAGCCCTACCTGTGCACGTGCCTGATCCAAAACATCAATATTTGATTTTAGTCACCACTTCTTGACAAACGTAGCACAAACCACAGCTCTACAAAGCTTTATTCTACAATCTACAATCTTTTAACACTTTAAGAACAGAATAAGTTCCCGGCAGTTTTTTTTTTTTTTACTTTTCTGTCTGGGACTTTACAGATGAGGTAAATAAATGATAAATTTGACTTTTTTGGCAGAACGCTTTCAAATATTGCAAATAAAAAAAAAATTCATCTAGGGCAGACTGGGGTTCACGGGGTTAAATAAGAGTAAAAATGGTTTATCCACAACCTTTTTTGTTAAAGCATGAGTATTTGATTTCACTCGTTGTCAAATACTGCAAATCAAAAACTCAACATGGTTTTTGCGCAAATTCTTCTAGGACTGATCAGGTTCACAGGGTCAAACAAGAGTAAAATTAATTTATGCACAATGTTTTTTATCTGAAACATCAACACATTTAGGAAGCATTTTGAAGCACCAATCATGGCTCTTTATTTTAATTTTAATGAGCAGAGTAAGGTCCGGGGCGATTTTTTTTTTTTGAAGTCTGGACTTTCCAGATCAGATCATTAAAAGGAGTAGCTGACATTTTTGGCTGAGTGCTGTCAAATATTGCAAATCAAATGCTTGATTTTTGCACAGATTTATTTTTAATATTTTTTTGGTTTGAAGGGTTAAACAAGAATAAAAATGGCTTATGCTCAAGTTTTTTTTTTGTTTTTTTCTCATCTGAAATGTCAATATTTGATTTCAGTTGCCACTTGTTGGCAAACATACCATTTGGGTCTGGAAGCACCAACCACGGCTCTACAACCTCTTTATTTTCACGATTTAAGAGCAGAATAAGGTCCCCGCTGATTTTTCGGAGTCTGGACCTTCCAGATCAGGTAATTAAAAGCAGTAATTGACTTTTTCGGGTGAACGCTGTCAGGCATGTTCGATCAAAGCGGAGGGGAAATCTAGGTCACCAACTACAGACTCTCTCAAAGACACTTTCCCCTCATTATATTTAATAGACTGCAATGTTTTCACCTCACAAGAATGCATATCTCCAAATCATTCACAAACAACGCTAAATAAAGTATATGGAGGCGTTGTTATTTTCAGTACTGGTTTCTAGGCCTCGCTCCCATTCTGCATTTCATTACGAGACTCACTTCTATCTATTTGCAATCTGTTGTATGAAGAGTTTGTTAATTATAATTTGTGCAACCTAATGGGTTATGAGAACGGCGCGGTTAGTGCGATTATTAATATCAGCAAACTGCTCGCGCTTAACCACAGATGGTTTCGTGCCTGCAACGTCCTGCAGCCTTCTGTTATATCTCTAATCTATAATTATTATCTAACACTAATATTTATTTGGCCAGAAAGGAACTACTAATTATGCCACAAACATGAAGCCATTTCCAGTCAAGGATGAGGTGCTTTTGAGGTTAAAGTTGCTACGGATCAGACTGAACATGACGGGCCAATCAAAGCTGATATTAAAAAATAAATAGCCATTTGATGCAATTCTCAATTCATACTGAACATCTCAGATTCAATGATTTTGCACAAGCTTGTGGAGTTGAAAGCTGGAGTTGAAACACATTAAATACAGTATGCATATAACCACACACAAACGATATGCGTGTATGTAATTAACTCAAGTGAAATTAAAAAACAATCTCTCCCACATTATATATCATTTGTTTTAGCAAATCGAATAATCAAAAATTATCTGTCGTTTTACAATTAAATTAAATAATGTTAAATCAAAAAGTGTGTCTATCTATAAAACTTTTTTTTTAATTAAACAACAATATCTATATAAATTAAGTCCATCTATGTATTTGTATATCTAGCTGCAAAACATATTATGAGATGAAATATTGTTTTTATCAAATTAAAATATTAAATAATAATACAAAAATATATCATAATGGATGGATGGAATGGTGAATTTCTAACATTAAATTAACTGTCAAGGCACCAGTTGCTACCCACAAGCATGGCCTGGATTCCAACCTGCCAAGTTTTTTTTATGAATGTTATGTTTAGACTCATATGCAAATGAACCATAAGGGATTAGCATATTCATGTTGGACAACCCCGAGTGCCTAAACAGAGTCTGAGGCAACACATCTTCCTCAGAGAGTAATGTAAATCTCAATTCAACAGATATATGACTCATATTTACAAGTGTGGAAATAAGTTTTGCCAATAAGTGTCGCCTGCCTGCTCTATTTTTATTTCTTTGGTTGGTTGGTTGCCAGATTTTCTTAAATCAAACCATTTAAAATCAACCCACCTAGTATGAATCAACCAAAACGCGAACGTGGATCTTAAATAACCTGTGGTGATGTACCACGAATGTGCACATTTGTGAAATCATAGGCTTTTAAATTGTGATTACGATTATTCCCAAGCCATTTAGTCCTACTGCTAAACTTTTCTTTCAAGTAATGTCCTCCTACGAATTACATAAATCTTTATAAGGGCCACCGATGGTATGTGTAAGGCCCTTGAATACGGCGCTGACTCATTTAGATGTCATTGTCAATGGCGTTACAATTTGATCTATATGAAGAAACAGCGCCGCCTAGCGTTCAGAAATATCTCTGAAGTGGAACTACAGAAGTCTCTATTTAGATTTTACTGATCAATATAGACATTGATCTATTGTATAACTTATTTATAGCTCCTAAGTCTTTAAATGAACGGAATCATGGGTCATGCATTTGCTTCCTGGACTTTAGGAAGTAAAACAAAAAAAAGCCTGATTTAGACTCGCTGTTTTTCCCCTTATTAATTCAGTGGCAGCATCTTAAATATGCATTTAATTCAACGCATTTCCTACAGAGGTGCATGGATAACAAATCCATAGTGTACAAAAGCATTAAAAAATAATGCATGTGTACTATAATCATTCTGACAGCTGTACAAAGCGTCCAAATCACAACCGACGGAGTTTTGTGCCTGCAACTTGAAACTTAAGTATAATCCCGAAAAAAAGAAAAAGGAAAATCTGCTGACAAAAACTCACTATTACAATTAGTATTTCTACTACTACGTTCTAAAGTATAATTGTTGTAAATGCTACATATAGTAGGGCTAATATTGCAACTTCACGCATCAGATCCTGAAAATAACATAGGCCTATATGTACACATAATATTTAGCAGGTAAAACTATTCATATATATTGAATGTATATATAATAAATAAATAAACTCAGCGCGTCCATCAGCACCACCTTCGTTACCTCTCCAAACGCACAACAACGCTTATCCAAGTTGCACTATATTCCCAGCCAGCGTAAAATAGCTCCAAAAAGCTAGTTCGGGTCCGGTTCGGGATCGGCTCCAGCGGCTCTTCGGCTAGTCTGTCCAGTGGTGAATCGAACGAGACACTCCCCCCATAGTTCCTCTTAAAGACATACGTTAGGCTCTTCCCACGAGACTCTACGCACACTAAGTTTTTGGCGGGGTTTGCCTGGATGTCTTCAGATCTGCTTTATATTCCGAACTGTACAGGTCCAGCTGAACTCGAGAAGATACTGAGGTCAGAATGAGACTTTGTGCGTTTTGATGCGCGCGAGCCAGCAGACACAGCGTGGAGAGGTTGTGCGCTGTGAGCCGAATGATACGATCTGTGGAAAGCAGTTGAGTTTTGAGAGAGAGAGAGAGAGAGAGACAATTTCAGCAGCACATATGTGGACAGCGCTCACTGACGCGCTCCAGTTTTACGCAAGACGCTTGAAGCACATCAGGTGTAAACGTCTGAAACGTCTTTTTTTTTCGCGGTATGTTTCTCAAATCTTAATATAATACTCTAATATTTGTCTGATACACAGTAGTTTGAAAATATACAGCTAATACTGTTGTATTACAGTAATACTGATGTTTCTCCTAAAATTCACTTGAATGTGCGCGACTTCCGGTTCATTAGCCGCTACAGGTAAGAATAACAAAGTCCAACTAAAACTATTTGCTCCACAAACCCGTGTTTACAAGTTAAAATAATATGATAGCAAATACTAGTTTGCAGTATCAAGCACATAATGGGCTGTTGTTTACAGGTAAAATAACTGGAAAACAAACGACACCGGAAGCCTCACACATTCAAATGAAAATGGCCACGTCTGCTGTTACAGTAGGCCTACATTAAAAACAAGGTGGTATAGGCTGTACATAAAAAATATAAAATAGCGTGGAAAGAATAGCATGAAATGTGGCCTTTAATAGAAATAACTTGAGTTCAAGTTGACACTTTTGGAGACTTCAAAAACTTAACATTTCACGTTTTAACGTCTGTTTTTCTCGCAGTATGAGTCTCAAATCTTCATATTCTCATATCTGTCAGCTACATATTAGTTAAAAAAATCTACATCTAATCCTTAAACTGTGTAAATATCAAGTACAGATATGCTGAATAACCTGTTGCACTGGTGTTTCTCCAAAAAGTCATTAGGAGACATAAAAACACACACAGATACGTCAATAGTTGTTACACGTTAAGGGGCCATTCACACAAAATGTTTTTTTTTTGTTTCCGCTGCGCAATTTTCCTATTGTTTTTCTATGTAAACAGGACTCTCACATCTAGCTCATGACACTGCATTCTAAAAAAGCATGTCTAGACCTGGTGTTTTTCCATTCCACTTCTGGAATCTCACGTTTTTGACCACAAAAAGCTTTATGTGTTAATATAAGAATTCGGATAGAACAGTGCATACATTATTGTCTTTAATGAGAATAACTTCAATTTCAAATTGAGACTTGAGCTTATATTTGTTCATATTTGGCTTATGATATATTGGTTTAAGACAGTGTTGTGACCAGCCTGATCTCATGATGAAAACGTGGGAACTTTTTCGCCAAACGCTAAAAACGTACCAATAAGTACATACCACTGCTTTCTCCAACAGAAATGAACACTAGAGGTGATAAAACGGTGAGCACATGTAATCGATTTTTTACACAGTTATGAATACAGCGCCATATGTTTCGCTTTCTGAACATAACAAGCTTGCTCGGTAGCTCAGCTGGCATGGAGTTGGACTTAAGATGCAGAATCCTTGGGGATGAATCCCGTGAAAAACATGACTCACGATGAAAGAAATGAAAGATGAGAGATCGAAAAACAAGCAAAAACGGCATGCTTGCGATTGTGTTTTTACGTCACATTCGCTTTTGTTCATACTATCGGGTAGGTTTAGGTCTAGTGCAGATGGTACGTTATTTTAAAACATCACGGAGCATTAGGAGTCATAGCGCTACTCAACGGACATTTCAAGTCAGACCTGCGGTGACATGTACAAAACCAACGTCACATAAAACGTACCATATGTACGTTCATCTGTCCCGGGAAAAAACAAAACAGAACACTCTTTTAGCGCCATTCAGTGGACATTTCACATCAAATATGTCACGAAACGTACATGGCGCTACGTATTTCGCATCTTGCAAAAAACTTCCCACAGGTACGTTTTCGCCATGAGATCAGGCTCGTTGTGAAAAGGTTTTCTGTGAGTTTAGTGGTTGTTTCCAATCTGAGACTTCAGTAAAGGCCTCCATTTGCTCTCCTTTCACTCCTTGTCCTTTCAAGCACATGTTTCCAGTAACTAAATAGACTGCTGACTGAAAACCATTCGAAACTCTAAAAATCAAGTGAAAATACAGTTTATCTACTAATTTAAAAGTATTAACAAACCCAAGGCTTTCTACCTGAAAAATGTTGTCTACAAACTCTCAGATTAGCATCGCTATACCATCCGTATTCTCCAGAATGCTAATGTGATGCATTTCCTTTGAGATCGAAGAATTAAAGTTGGATGTGAGGTAATTATTCTCTGTATCTTCTAAAACACAAAGACGAGTGCTCGGTGATCCATCATGATACACTATGCAGAAAAACCAAGTTGAAGACATCATAATGTAACTGTTTTATGAACCTCACGTAACTGAGAAAGCTGAAGATACATACACTAAATATCTACACACATTAGTGTTAATGCATTTTACAGATGCGTTGGTAATCTGTCGGCAGGTCATAGGGCACAATGACATGTGTTTGAGACTAGATTATAGGAATCCAGAGTACAGGAATTAGAGCATTAATCCCAGAAGTCATTTGGATGGAGAATGACACCGTCCTCTGTTCAAAGAGCAAAGACCTACTTTGATACAGTCTGCACACTGATATAGTGGTCAGCCATGTACGCAGTGTTTATCTGCATCTTTCTGCTGCGTCTTTGAGAAGATAAATATATGTTTTTTGTTCACACATCAACTTCCAACATCGTTTTACAGAAAATGTGAATGTTGCCACAATGGAATTGCAGTAATTTTGTCATTGGGAATTTTTATATACATGCAGTGCCGTTATTTATGAAGAAGTGTTAAAGAACATGTGTTAAAGAAGAAGTATATTCATTTATATATAATGCTACTGATGATTAATTAATGTTTCATAAACTCAGAAACATTAACACTATTCTCTGCATTAATGCAAAGAAGAGTATGAATCTATCTATCTATCTATCTATCTATCTGTCTGTCTATCTGTCTATCTATCTGTCTATCTATCTATCATCTTACACACACACTTACATATTTCATGTTCATATTTTAAATATTCTAAAATATAGAAAATGTTAAAATACAACACTGATATATTTTAGATATATAATTATTTTTATGCAAAATAATGCAAATGATAATTCATGTTTCATGAGTTCAGAAACATTAACACCAAGAACAGTATGAGTCATCATATGCTTTATGAACAATATTTGAAGGACAAATGTTAATGATTAACTCAGACTTTTAAATGTATAAATGTATAAATGTCAATTTAATTACAAGGAAAACTATTATTATTATTATTATTATTATTGTTGTTGTTCTTATTATTATTTTTAACTTGGCCATTAATTGGTCATAAATTCCCCAAATATCCTCCCCATTTATGTTTTCATAAAACTCCAATTGAACTTTAAATGTGTAAATGACACATTTAAATGATGTAAATCCAGATAAGAAACATAAAAATAATTAATAACTTTTTAAAAATAATTTTAATTTTCAGCATTTGTCATTGTGATACATTTCCCAATTTTTTCCCCAAAAATCTTATTAAAACAAAAACAAAACAAAACTATGAAAAATAATTCTAACAGCTATTTTGTCAAATAGAAAACAACATTTGATCAATTAATTTAATGCATAGAGCAATAACATATTAGAGTGATAGACAGTTTTCTATGTCAAATATTCCAAAGTGCATCTAGAATTTTACAACCAACCTTCTGGAATTCTCCTTCTCAGTCTCCTCATTGGGAATTCATCCTGGTCTTCTCTCGCCGGAGATCCATTTCCTGCCTCATCGTTTTTTTAAGTCCCAGCATGCTGTGCTCTGATCATGCTGTTAGTTTTACAGATTAGCGGCTTTTAATTTACTCTCCCCGCTCTCCCTTCCCGCTGGCTCCTCACGTCTCACGTCTCACGTCTTCTGTCCACGGTCAAGGTTCTCGCCTTCCACCTGCGGTTGAAAGCGTTTGGATTTCATTTGGTTAACCTCACTTTAATAAGCTGGGTAAAGATAGACTGGATGGGTGTCAACCAGTTGCATGAAGGTGAGATGAGAATGGTGTTGGGAAAGCCATTTCGAAGATATAGCTTGCTATGATATGAGCTAATGTACTCATGATTTCAAGTAGTTAATCTACTGTCAAAATGCACAAAAAGAAGCTTGAATTAAAAAAAAAAATCTACTGTCAAAACATACAAAATGTAAAACTTGAATAAAAAAAATCCTGGTCTTCATTTTAATCCTCTTGTTCATACAGTATGTCTAATCAAATGTTTGATTCTTTTTAGTGAATCACTTCATCCTAAATGCTTCATTCTCTGCTTTGTTTGCTTTATTCATGTGAATTGGTTGGTATTAAACAGTCTGTAGCAGTGGCCTAGCCAGAATTTTATTTTTGGGCGGGCCTCGGCAAAAGTGAGCGGGCACTAGGCTAACTAACGGACGGAGTCCAGTGGCATAGCGCAAATCCGTTGCCCCCAACCACAAACTCAAGGGTGGGTGGGCTGGTTATATGTCGCAATATTGTAAATAATTGTTTTCAACCAGGAAGGCAAGCCAATGGATATCACACAAGCAACGTGCAAACTTTGCACAAGAGTTATGCGTGAACCTCTTAATCTCAGTCAAGTCACCAGAAAGTGAAAGTAAAAACTGATGGCGCTTTCGGCATCTGACGCTGCATTAACGGCGCATATTCTCTCAGAGATGACGAGAGATGAATCTACTTCATATGCTGGTAGCCTATATAGCTAAATGTTTTAATTTACTCCCTTAATATTTCTCTTATGGCCCGAACGTAGGCTAGTGGAAAAAAATTAAAAAATGTGAGAGAAGAAACGTATTTCGTGTTAAACAGGTTGTCTTTTTTTCTTGTTTAAAAAAAGTCGGTGCTTGAAATAAAGCTTTTTCATTGATGATTGCAGTGTTCATAATTTTAATTATAGGCCTATAATTCATTGTAGCTATAATGAACCTGTTTTGAAAGACCTTTTAAAAAACATTTTCAATGAGGAGTAAGCTAGCCTAATTTTTATTATCCTCGCAGCTCGTCAGTTATGCGTTGATGCGCTATGAAATTATTGCGGGGCAAATTAATTGTAATATTAATTTAATATTAAATGTAACTTAATAATAATAATAATAGGCTAATAAGAAGAATGTAACAGGCCTATGTTAATTGAAAATGCCAAATTAGTGTATACAATTAACTAAGTGTATAAAATTATTTTATTCAGAAATGTCATGTTTGTGTTTTTTTTTTGGTTAATTCGTTATTTAAATTAATAGGCCTACAAATTAGGAAACGCAGGTGCAGTTAATCGCCGGCGTCAGTCACAAAATTTATATAAAAAATAAATAAATAAAAATAGGCTAATCTTTGTGAGGATGACTGGCAACAGCTGGTCTTAAATTCTTTAGACACCGCATATTAAACAACTTTGAACACCGATTGAAAACATTGACTGAGCTCCAATGATATTCATAATCGAACTGACAGTAGTGTTTCCCGGCTTCACAGAATGAACCGGTTCGTGTGTGGAACTGAAAGTCTTACCGTTACTTGATCCAACCCCGCTTGTCTTTTTTTTTACAGAATTATGCATTGCTGCTGTTTTTCTAACATTTTCTAAAACAGCTGCAAATTACAGTCCAACTGGATGGGTGAACACGCACGAATTCACAGGCGTGACATGCCCGAAACAGCCTGGATAACACTTGGCTAACATTGCTGTCAATCAAACTCATCAAGAATTATGCAAAAACACATTTTATTTATTTGAGTTATTTGAGATGTTATAATAGTTCTCTAATTGTGTTAAAATAGATTAAACAATAATTATTTAACAATTATTATATTTGTATAATAAACTGGGGGCCATGGGGGGCCTTTCATCAGAGTGGGCGGGCCTGTGCCCATCAGGCCCGTCCGCTGCCTACGCCCCTGGTCTGTAGTCTCTTGAAATTTTACTGAATTAATTTTAATTTGAAATTTTGGGTAATTTAGGACAAATGAAGAATGAAGCAGAGAATTAAGTGTTTAGGATAACTTGATTTCCAAAAAAAGAGTCAAACATTTGAACAGACATATGAATTATAGGATTGTTTAATGCCCGGTTCAGACTACACGATTTTAGCCTGATTTTGCCACGATTTGCTTGACATAGGGTGTCGTGGGGATTCGTAAACGACAATGGGCGTCGGGACGCAAGATTCCATCGTTTCAGCTCGTGTAGTGTGTCATAGTGGACGATAACCGATTCCGCGTCTGCGATGCTTCACGACAGAAAGACTAGCATGTTTAATTTTTTGTTCTGTCACATTGGTGATATTGACCAATAGCAGTTCAGAAGCTCTTTCATACACAGGTTTCATGGCAAAACGAAAGAGAGATGATGGTGCTGCTAGGTGGAATTATGAGATGGAGGAAAGGTTCGTGGAGCTGTGGCACGTCGTTAAAGACGGCACGCGATGAATGGTCGGGAAGCAACGTGTAGTCTGACATGTTTCTTGTCCACGACACGACAAGATTTTAGGAGTCAAAATCGTGTAATCTGACACAGTGACTATCGTGACCGACAAAAATATTGTGACGTCTGAACCCGGCATAAGAGAAGTAAATAATTTGAAGCAGAGAATTAAACATTAATTCTCAGTATCATTAAGTGATTCAGTAAAATGAATCAGACATTTGAACAGACATATGAACAAGAGAACTGTTTAATACCAACCAATTCACTAGAATAAAGCAAACGAAGCAGAGAATGAAGCATTTAGCATGAAGTGATTCACTAAAATGAATCAGACAATTAAACAGACATGAACAAGAGGACAAACAAATTCACTAGAAAGCAAATAAAGCAGACAATTAAATGATTCACTAGAACAATGCAATTGAATTAGATAATAAAGCTTTTAGGATGAAGTGATTTGCTAAAATGAATCAAACAATCCTTTTGTTCACGCTGAAACACTTTTCAGTGCTACAATGTAGTAATTTAATATGCCCATAAGTTACATTGAGCTGTTCATCAGCTTATTTCTTGAAAAACTATTTTGAAACCAGATTATCTATTGTTCTTCTACTGAAAAACTCATCAATGCTGGATGAGAAACATACTAAGAAGGAGAGAAAGTGAGTCTTTCTGCGAAAAGGACACCATGTTTTTCTCCAGGAGCAAAGCATTGGGAAGAAAGGGTGAGCGAGAAAAAAAGATGAAAGACAGGAAGAGAAAGACATGAGAGAAACAGACAAACGAGATGGGGTAAAAAAAAAAGCAACTTCAGTTCCAGCAAAGGTAAAGCCACACACAGACAAAAGAGTAAAAGAAGAACAACCATTAATAAATAATGACATTATTTATTAATTACATATTATGGATGATGTTTCCTCTTTTTATGTTCTTTATTTTTTACCTCTCTTTCAGTCTTTCTACCTTTTTGTGTGTGGTTTTGAACTCTGTGTTCTTGGTTTTCCTTCGTCATTAAAAATTAAGAGGTTCAATAAACATGTCCAGGTTTTCATTATTGTTGAACTTGATGAAGGTTCGCGCATCGATTTTAATACACTGGCCTGTTTGGCTCCTGTATGTCTTGTATCTAGATGTGACTACTTACAACAATGAAAACAAATAGTCAATGCAAGGCATCAGAGACTCAGAAACACTTATTGTATAACTGATAACGGTCTTGTCTTCCTGACTCATTCTTATCTCTGACATGCACAAAATGAACCTCGGCTGCTCTGCAGTATCTTTAAAAGCTACTACTCTCTGAAAGTAAAAAAATTAATAAAATAAAAAATACAATATTTATATTTAAAAAAAAAAAAGTATGTTCCTAGGCTTATAATATCAAAAGTTTAATGGAAATCAGGATTAGTCATAAAATTAATTGTTATTCATACATGTGAAAATCAGATGAGAATTGAACATAGTTGTAACCTGGATCAGAGGAATATATACTTCCTCTTCAGGAACTCGAGCTGCGTCCGAAGACGCTTAGGGAACGCCCTTCAGCGTGACCGGCTCTGAACCTCATGTGTAATCAGACCAATAGATGGGCAAGGCGTCACGGGCGGGTGACGTAGTGACCAGGAAGCTATAAAAGCACGTGCGGTGAGACCATTGTCAGCTTTCTGTCATTCAGCAAGCGCTCTGTGTGTGTGTCAGTTGTGAGTCTTATTTGGTGTTGTCTGTCCCTAGAAAAGAGAATATATTAGGAAAATGTCAAAAGCACATGAAAAGAAAAAACACCAGTTAAGCAGGGGCGAAGGTGGACAGCGTTTCAGACTGTGTGTTCCTCCCTGCCCGCGTTTCATTACGAGTGGGGATACACACAGTTTGTGCGTTGTCTGCCTGGGAGCGGAGCATGCGGAGTCGGCTCTTGAGAGAGCTGACTGCCCACATTGTGAGCTTCTCTCAATGCATGTTCTCTGCTCCCGGAAGGCACTCTTTGCCGAGGGTGCCTTCTCAAGCACTCCCCGCAGTGCGGGTCCCGCTTCCGCCGAGGCGGAGCGGCGATTACGCTCGTGGGGTTCGCAGCTGGAACTGGCGGAGGGAATGGAGACGGGCGAGTCCCTATCTTCTTCCTCACCCGCCAGATCCGGCGCTCGCTCGCCGGGATCGGAAGCCCGCTTGGCGGTTACTTCCCCCCGGAATGTCTAAAGCACATGAAAAGACAAAACACCAGCTAAGGGGCGAAGGTGCACAGCGTTTCAGATTGTGTGTATCTCCCTGCCCGCGTTTCATTACGGGTGGGGATACACACAGCTTGTTCGTTGTCTGCCTGGGAGCGGAGCATGCTGAGTCGGCTCTTGAGAGAGCTGACTGCCCACATTGTGAGCTTCTCTCAATGCATGTTCTCTGCTCCCGGAAGGCACTCTTTGCCGAGGGTGCCTTCTCAAGCAGGCGGTGTTACAGGCGTACCAAGCCGACCTGCTGAAAGAGCTAGACGAGGGTGAGCAGGTAAAATCCGATGATATTACCGAGCTCAGGAGAACCGCTGATTTGTCTCTCCGCGCTACTAAAGAGACCGCCCGTGCCATTGGCAGGTCTATGGCAGCGACGGTGGCGGCGGAGAGGCATTTATGGCTGACCTTGTCAGATATGAAAGAATTCCCGCGAGCGGGATATGTTCCTAAGGTCCCCTCCTCTACACCGCGGCCTGTCGTACTCCAGGCCTTCAGTCCTCCCTTTGGGGATCCAGACCAGCAGAGGCTAAACTGTATGTGTCCAGTGCGAGCACTGGATGCATACGTACACAGAGCTGCCCTGTGGAGAAGGGCGGCCCAACTGCTCATATGCTATGGTCCCCCTAAGAGAGGTCTTCCAGCTACGAAACAGACCCTCAGTCGGTGGATAGTAGATGCTATTTCTATTTCTTATGAGTCCTCTGATCTCCCTTCGCCTCTTGGGGTCAAGGCTCACTCGACTAGAAGTGTGGCGGCCTCTAAGGCCTTCTTGGCAGGTGTCTCGATGCGGGACATCTGCGACGCTGCCGGGTGGTCCACACCCCTTACCTTCGTTAGGTTCTATGGCCTAGACATGCGAGCCACTCCTGGCTCTTCTGTTCTCACGCCTTAGCTGTGCACGCTTCCACACTAGGCGAGATTTGAAAGTCTGGCGGCGTGGGCATTCTCGTTCCATAAGCGTCTTCCGACGCAGCTCGAGTTCCTGAAGAGGAACGTCTCAGGTTACGTATGTAACCATGGTTCCTCGAAGGAACGAGACGCTGCGTCTCAGAGCCATACTTTCGGCATCTCTGCCAGCGCTTGCTTCATTCCTAGAAGCTGACGCTGGTCTCACCGCACGTGCTTTTATAGCTTCCTGGTCATTACGTCACCCGCCCGTGACGTCTCGCCCATCTATTGGTCTGATTACACATGAGGTTCAGAGCCGGTCACGCTGAAGGGCGTTCCCTAAGCGTCTTCGGACGCAGCGTCTCGTTCCTTCGAGGAACCATGGTTACATACGTAACCTGAGACGTTTTTGTCAATGTTGTGTTTTTTCTGGTGATAGTTGAAAGAACAATAATCCACATTCCTCCAGTCTATCAATTCAGTGTAAAAATCTTCAAACTTCCTGCTAAAATACAGGTCCTCTATCCATAATTTCAATGAAAAAGTCATCTCATCTAAATCAGGACAATAGATTTGAAAAAGAGGCATTCATTTTGGAATATGTCACGATGCTCTCAAGGGTGAACTTGATCTTCAGGCTTAAGATCCTGGTTGAAAAACCTCCACATTCAGGTCTATTCCTATCCTGGTTTGAAACTTCCGCTTTTCACTAATGAAGTCTTGAGGAGAAAAATCCTGTTCATTTTCTCTTGTTGGATATTCGGTTATACTCAGAAATGTGGCACATTAATGAACTAAACATGGTTCTGAAAACAGTTGCATGTTAATTTTGAACATAAAGGTGTTTTAAATGTTCTTTGCAGGTTGAGAATCTTTATCATCAAAGCTGTATAGCGTTTTTTTGTTATATCAAAAAGTCCTTCAATTTAAATGTTCTTCAGATCAACATATTGGCTTTTGACTTTTTTTTTTAAAGCAGAACATACAGTACACTCTTAAAAATGCCCCCTTCTCGACTGAGAACTAGGTGTGTTGCTCCCACAGCTAAGTAAATTATTGCTAGCTGTTCCAGCTTTGGAATGCTTGGAAAACTCAAACCGCAGATGGGAGTTTTACTTACTCAAAAATGTTCCGAGGGCAGAAAGAAAAATTATTGGTTAACAGATTCAACCAATGAAATTGAAGCAGAGGCGGGGTCGGGAAATTTGGAGGTGTGGATGGAATACTTCAGACAGATACATACATTACTGACGCTTCGTGGGAGGCATCCCAGCCGGCACATAACCGACCTTCAACGTTGAAATATGGTTGAAATAAGGTTAGTTCTTGTTTCAACGTTGAAACCTATTGAGTACTCCTGCCCTGAGAGCAGCACAGTTTAGTAAAAAATAACAGTAATACGGACCTACTGAGTACTTCTGCCCTTAGAGCAGCACATAGTACACTAAAAATAACAGTAATATGAATATTGAGTACTCCTGACCTGAGAGCAGCACATAGTTCAGTAAAAATAACAGTAATACAATTACTGAGTACTCCTGCGCTGAGAACAGCGCATAGTTCAGTGAAAATAACAGTGATATGTATATTAAGTAGCTACTCCTGACCTGAGAGCAGCACATAGTTCAGTAAAAATAACAGTAATACAATTACTGAGTACTCCTGCGCTGAGAACAGCGCATAGTTCAGTGAAAATAACAGTGATATGTATATTAAGTAGCTACTCCTGACCTGAGAGCAGCACATAGTTCAGTAAAAATAACAGTGATATGAATATTGAGTACTCCTGCCCGAGAGCAGCGCAAATGCTAATGCTAATGCTAACTGACTGATGAAATGTCATGGAGATTTGAACGAGTTCGGTTGTCGCTCATATCGGTTTCACAAAAAGCGCTGTAGCATTGTAAACGCGTGTTTTACTCCAGTTACCTCATAAGCAGCTTTGGTGCGACCGACTGATGAAACGAAAATGCATACTATATGATATTTAGTCTATGATTATTAGTGATGGGACGATTGATACTGAGGCTCCGATGCTCCGACGCAGTTTTCAAAGCACTATTGTATCACACACTGTGCCGATGCTTGTATCAAAATGACAATACCACGTGATTGATGACGTTTGAAGCTTCGAACGTCAAACAGCTTTTTCAAACAGCTGGTTTGAAAAAAATCTGTGTTAAAAGGCTTCGTTTTTCGGCACAATTTGATGAAAGCCTCAAACAGTTCAGAAAGCCTCGGTTTCCCATCACTAATGATTATTTGTTCTGTGCATCTTTGTTCGCTACTTTTCTTGTTAAACGTTAGAAATGTTCATTTTTTTTCATGAAAATACATGGTAAATTCACTTACCTTGCAATAAATGCCTCCCACGAAGTGTCAGTAAGGTATCTGTCTGAAGTATTCCCTCCACACGTCCAAATTTCATGACCCCGCCTCTGCTTCAATTTCATTGGTTGAATCTGTAAACCAATCATTTTACTTTCTGCCCCCAGAACATTTTTAAGTAAAACTCCAATCTGCACTGTAAGCCCCCTTTAGGAACCTTTATTTTTAAGAGTTTAGATGCTTTTCAAAAGAACTGAAATATGTTTTAGTACATTGTATATACATTATGCATGTTCTTTACATTAAAATCTAGTGTTTTCGTCACAACAAGGTACAAAATCACTTTCCAGAACCTTCTCTGTTCCTCTGTGGTGGAACAACCTTCAAGAACCAGCTGAAGACACATCTGTTAACTGAACCACAACCATGAAGGTGCTTCCTTCTTTACATTAACAACGATTTTTTTTTCTACTTTTCTGTATTTCACTACTTTAGATTGAGTACTACTTTAGCTAACACCTGATACTTGGGACATTGTTGACTCCTATGATAAATTGTTTGCGCTGTTCTTCATTTGTAAGTTGCTTTAGATGAGAACATCTGCTAAATTTAACGTAGGCATTATTTTAAATGTTAGTTTATGCATTCCTCAAATTGACATAATCAGGGACGCAACATAATCCGTCAACCAAATTCACCTCACTTTTAAGTAAGAGCTGGAACTGTTCTTCAACTCTCAAACTTGATAGACTCTCCTCATTCATCTGTATAGTCCAGCAGCAGATGGGTATTGACAGCTGGCTGACATCCAGTCAGAGAGAGCAGTGTGTGTTAACTCTCCTGGAGATTTCTGTCTGTCTAGGCTCTGGCTGTGTGGGTTATTTACATCCGTGAGGAAGAGTATTGGACTTTAATTACAGCTTCTGTTTGTTTTGGATTAGCAGTACAATCTCAGTTGAAAGAGCTACTGCACGACAACAAAAACAACAACTCAAACTCTTTAAACTAGAGATTTACATGTTGTGAAGAAACTATGAGTGGTATTTCACAGTACAAAAGTATATTTGAGTATATTCTGAGTATATTTTAATATTATAGCATTATATATATATGTTTTACTATACTATACTTACGTTAAATTTACACCTAAAGCAAAATACAACCTTTTGGCATTTCAACCTGTACAGTTCTAGTCTGACGAGACCCAAAGTCCCGAGTTTACTGTAGGGAAATCAGGGCTGTGCTGAAAATGGCAAGGAACCAAGACGGAGGAACTGTCCTATCCGTCATGGATCATTGGCTTCCACGGAGAGCTCCGTGTGGGGGCTTGAAATCATCAGTACACTAATAGAGTGAACCTACCCAATGGGCCTTATGGCAGCCCATTACAATGACTCTTATAAGGCATGTACGAAAACGTGCGGATGCTCAGATTCATTCACCACGGCATTGCCGTCGCTTGCCTCCGTTGGCGTGCGAGTGTTTTGAAAGGGCACTTCAGGTCGTGTGGAAAAATCGCTCCCGCGTGCCCATGCTGGAAAATAGCTGGCTATATGAGGGAACATCTGTTTTCAATGGATTCTGTCCCACCTCGCTGGGAAGCCAGATGGAAAGAAAGGGAGATAAAAAGGGAAGGAGAGGATGTGCCGAAAACGCTGTCTACAGAGAGGAAAAGCATTCAGAGAGGTGACTAATTAGGCTTCTGATGTCTGAATTCAGACTGTGAAAGTGAATTACACATCTAACAGGCTGTGACTCTAGAGAACCTGTGTTTGGCTCCTTTGATTGCTCAAGGTATTACAAATATTTTACAGATTTTATTTCCCCAGAAAGAAGAGCTGGACGTGCTTCACATAGATCTAAATTCACTTAATCTCATTAAGCAAGATGCAATACAGTTCAGCTGACAAAGCACTTCAGCATTAATGGAGATTCCACTCAGCTTGAAGACCTCTGGCTTGTGTTTCTGAGAAATCAGCACTCATTATCTGGATGTGGTTATGGTGCGACAGCCTGACGTTCCAGTACCACGGCTTAAATTTTATCGCGGGTAAATTTACGGAACGCTCCACCCGTTCCCGAAGAAACGCCATTAACCTCATACATTAGCTAACCCTGAGCATATGCTGAAATTTATTACATTTTACAACCAACGATTACGATGATAATTTCCATTATAAAGCCATTATGAAGCGCTTCAGTAAATGCCTGAGATTTGTGACATACTGGAGGAATTACCATACGGTTCATTCATATTGAGTAGCTATGGGCCTTTGTACGGTTAGCGTCATTTCGAAGTGTCTGCAAAAGGTGAGCAGGCCAGAAATGAGCCTCTTCATTGTATATGAATTATTTGCATTCAATGAAACCGAATGGTCCATTTCTCTGTTAAATCACAGCATGTTCCCCTGAAAAATAAAAAAATGACATAAGATCTCTTTAATATCTCGTTTGATTCTCCTAGACCAGCAAATGGTTACCAATTTTCTGGTTAAGTGTAGCTACTGCTACTTAGATTGCTCACCTGAACAGATTCTCAAATGTACCTCCTCAGAATTTTCAGAAGAGATCTCAATAATGTCTCAAACTGTGCTCAGGATATTTCAGTGAACTTAACTTCTACATTTGTCCGCAACCACAGAAAAGCAAAACATAAGAGGATTACTATCTCAGATGTTTCTCCTTGAAAGCAATGGGACTAAAAAGAGACAGCATTATGCTTTTGAGATTCCCACATGATTTATCTAGACTTCCAGAGATGATCTCAGCAACTGTGCCAGATTTGCCAAAATATCAAAGTTTTCAAATCAAAAGTCAGATCTCAATATGAACTTAAACATTTCTCATATAATTTTTTCATGACCAAATGATCTGTGCTATGCTATCCACAGCAATTGTCTAATTTGTCGTTTCTCCTAGGGAGTTTTAGGAGAAACAGTTGACACTCGAAAGAAACATATAGATAATAGTATGCGTTGCACATTATAAAAGAACAAACTCTGGATAATTTTTCTGTGGGATGAACTGTCCATTGTCCACACCAACACAAAAAGGAAATCTCTTTAATGTCTCAATTGTTTATCCTTCACAGCAATGAGATGGAGAATGAAATGGAAATCACATTGAGACATTTGCATAGTCCACCCTTTCTCCAAAGAACAAAAAGCCCCAGTTACTTCACATAGTTTTTAATATCAATATCAAAACCCATACCTTAAAACGAACTCAGTAATTGCCTAATTTGTTATTTCTCTTTGCGAGTTTTAGGAGAAACATCTGTGGCAAGCTGATAATTAAATGAAACATACCTAGAATATTAGGAGTTGTGAGCTATTTTTTCAATAATTTTCCCAATGGGATGAAGTGTCACTTGTCCACACCAAAACTAAAGGAAATCTCTTTAATATCTCAATTATTTCTCCTTCACAGCAATGACATAAAATGAATGTCAAACTGAGACATTTGCATAATTCAGTTTTCTCCAAAAATAAAAAAGTCCCAGTAATCTTATACAGTTTTTGAAGAGATCTTAACATCAAAAGTCAGATCTCAAAAAGAACTCAACAATTATCTAATTTTTCATATCAGTTAAAGCTGATACTTTACTTGACAAACATTACTTGAGAATATCACATGTTATAAGCTACGAAAGAACAACCTTTTTCAGTCATTTTCCCTATGGGATAAAGTGTCAGTTGTCCACACCAAAACAAATCTCTTTAATGTTTCAATTGTTTCTCCTTCACAGCAATGAGAATAATTTGGAGAACAAATTGAAACATTTGCATAATTCACCCTATTCTCCAAAGAACAAAAAGCCCCAGGAATATCACATAGTTTTTGAAGAAATCTCAACATCGAAATTCAGATCTCAAAATGAACTCAACAACATGTTATTATTTTCTCCGAGACAGAAACGAATCATAACTGAGAATATTATGCACTGTGAGCTATGAAAGAACAACCTTTTCAGTAATTTTCCTAATTTGCCGTCAGTTGTCCACACCAAAAAAAAAAAGAAAAGAAAAAAGTATCTTAAATATTTTAATTGTTAGTAATGAGATCAAATGGAGATACAACTATACCATTTGCATAATTAATTATTTTCTCCAAATAACAAACCCCCAATAATCTCATCTAATTTTTAAAGAGATCTCAATATGCCTCATGTGTCTCAAACTGTGCCATTTTTTGAGCCAGAATTCCAATATGAATGTAATATTTTTCAGCATGCTATTCATGTCATGCTATTCTTTGCAATGCCCACTGGTCCATATTACCATTCCACACAAGACTACAGGTGTCACAGAGTTACTTTCCTCTGGCGATGTAGCCGTCTGTCAAAATGGGGCGGGGTGGTAATTGCTGTGTTTGGCGCTTTAGATTGTTTGTGCTGATGGTGGCGGTTCCTTCCCAGGCATGACTATAATTTTAGGATAAACACTTTGCTACTACGCATACATTTTAAACAGAAAAACAGTGCTAGTGGGTGTATATGCAGTCCAAGTCAATGGTTTCAAACCACTGTTGAGGTGTAATTCACAATTTGAGGTAAAGAACATCAAATTAAAAGATTTTCATAGGGTAGTTACTTTTTGCAAAAAGTATTTTATAATATTGTTATTAACTTCACAATATTGTTCTGTAAAATTATGTATACTGTATGGTTACAGTATTTTTTATGTCATACCTGGATGCTTAATTAAATTGTGCAAGTTAATTTACTTTCGGCTACAAGATTGAGCCTTTAACTAACTATTTTACAGCTACAACATTTTCAGTATGTCTTCTACAGAGGACATGGCATAACATATGAATAAAATATAATTTTTCAAATTTTTTCTTGTGCTCTAAACAATGTAATGACATGACAAAATACTAAATTCACAAAATTGTTTTTTTCCTGGTAGTCAGGAAGCTATTTAACATGCACTATTAGTTATAAACATTGAGGCATCACCTCAAGCTTACAGTATGTAGCTAAAAGCATTTGTGAATACAAACTTGCGTAAAGTTTGTTTCAGGCGTAACAATGAAACAATCTGGATTTTATTTTAGTTGAAACTAACATTTTATTAACAAAATAACAAGTAACCACCTATTTAACATGCACTATTAGTTATAAACATGTCAACAGTTTAATGAAAGTAGTTAAAAGCATTTGTAATTACCCTTTGTGTAAAGTTTGTTTCGGGTGTGAAAACAAAGGTTTTTATGTTTCATTTTTTCTTGTCTTGTTGAAAATAACAGTTTTTCCATAACAAACAAACAAACAATAAATAAATAAATAAGACAATAAAAAAAGCAAAAACAGCTTATTTAATTTTAAGCCTGAAACAAACTGTACGTTTTTTTTCTTTCTTTCTTTTTCTTTTCCCCAACCACTGGTGTTATCAGTACATTTCAAACTGCTGCTACATTTATTTATTTTGCAGTTTAAATGAAACAAAATAATGTTATAAAACTAAAATTAAGTAAAAGTGCATAGGTCTTCATCTCACACATAAGGATGATTAAGCTTTTATAGCTAAATGCGTTTGCATTTAAACATTTACGTAAAGTTTGTTATGTCCGTAAAAACGAAACAGGCTGTTTTTATTGTCTTGTTAAAAATAACATTTTAATAACAAAAAAGTTTTGAAAAGTTTAAAAAGTTAAGAAAAAGGCAAAAACAACAGTGTGAAAGTTAGATTTTGTATCTAGCAGCATTCGCATTTACACTTTTGTGTAGTTTGTTTAAGGCTTAAAGTCCCCCTGTAGTCAGAAATTGTATCCCTTAAAACTTATCTTTGATCATCAAAATTACATATTTAAATGTTTTTTTTCTTGTGGAAATAATGTTCTCATGCCTTAAAATAGCTTGAATGTAACTCTACACCCTTGTCTCATTTACTATACGCAGATCTATGAATACACAAATTAGCCCCGCCTCCACTCAGTCACCCTGATCCACGGATAATGACTGATAAAACTATGTTTTTACTAGCGGACACCTACAGTGGATACTGTAACATTCGTTAAAGTTACTTACTTGACATTGTTGTGTCCTCAAAATGCCTTGAAGACTCGAATGCAGCCAAGTTTGTGATTCTTAATTTGCGCCCGTGAGCAATGCAAGGGTAGTGCAGATGCCAATGCGGGAGAGGTGGGTCTGACTCTGGGCTACTTTTACACTGTTGCCGCAGGTTATTTTTTAAGTTAGCGGTTCTAAATTCACGTTAAATCACGGCTTCATGTTTTTTTTTTTGCTCTATTTTAATTTTGGTTTTGTGCTGGTAATCCTATTGGTATATTTTGAATGCGATCTCTATGCTATGATTTCCGCGTTTGTATAAATGGAGAGAGGGATATGCTAGGAATCTATCCCTTGACGTGATTGGTTATTGAATTTTGTGACGTAGCAAACCGAGGGCTCTTTCAAACGATGTTTCTGGTACTGCCATTGGGAAACTACAGTTTTAAGGAGAAAATACTCAGCAATGGTGTTGATTAATGGATTGGCACATGGTTTGTCTAAATCAAATTAAAAACACTACATAGACAAATGAACAACATAAAAAACTTGATTGTCACTACAGGGGGACTTTAAAGATTGCAAGCATTTTTTTTGTTGCTTTTTTGTCTTAAAAATAAAAGTATTACGTTTAAACAAGAAAATAAAAAAGCAAAAACAGCTTGCTTTAATTTTAAGCCTGAAACAAACTTTACAAAATTATGTATATACACACTTACTCATGCAATGTTACAAAATAATGTTATTTGGTAGTTTAAGTAAAAACTTTTATACTTTTTAAAGGTGTTTTTGCTGCTTTACCTTTAATGCTTAAAGTAAATAACCTCTTATGATTGACTTATGGTCACATTGACCATAATATACTTTTATACTTTTTAAACGTGTTTTTGCTGCTGTACCTTTAATGCTTAAAGTAAATAACCTCTTATGATTGACTTATGGTCACATTGACCATAATATACTTTTATACTTTTTAAACGTGTTTTTGCTGCTGTACCTTTAATGCTTAAAGTAAATAACCTCTTATGATTGACTTATGGTCACATTGACCATAATATACTTTTATACTTTTTAAACGTGTTTTTGCTGCTGTACCTTTAATGCTTAAAGTAAATAACCTCTTATGATTGACTTATGGTCACATATGAGTGACATGGTTCACATTGGTGTTGTCCATTATTTTTTATTTCATATAAGCAAGAAAAAAAACTATTTTCCATTATAGGTAGACAAACAAACAAGTTACCAATGTAGGAAGTAAGAAATAAGTAATAGTTTCCTCTGTCATGATGTTTATGAAATTTAAAGAAAAAGAAAGATGGGACAGCATCACCTCAATCTATGTCTGACCTCCACAGGATTTGTTTTCTGTATGAGAGAACGGAGTAATGTAGTTTTCAGACTCATGCAGGTTCCGTAGAGTCATTCGAAAGAAACGCAGAACTAAACGAAGAAAGAGAGTCCCATTATCACAGAAGCGAATGTTATGTCAGGAGCACTTGTGAAATATTCGTTTTTCCTCTATATATCTGTTGTTTATCTACATTATCCTGCAACATCTCACTCGAAATCTCAGTGCAGTTCACAGAGTCTGTGCTTCATAAATGAAACCTCGGCAGCATTCTCCTCTGCGGTAGAGCCAATATTTGTTCTGATACATTTCTGCATGTCTCTGGGCTGTGCATGAACATATCCAGGAATAATGGCCAAGGAACGTTTCCCATTCTCAGTACTTACCCGAATTCTATTACAAAACCCTGCTGCGCAGAACCTGATGATGAATATCCAGTAGGGCAGCAATTAATCAAATAAATTAATCGCTCATGACTGCCGTGATTAACTAATCTGAATCTTAAGACCAAAACTAATTTGGAAATTGTGTGAAAATAGTTGGCACACACTGCAAAATGAGCTGTGATGCTCATATGGGAAATTTGAATTCAAACTTGGCTTTGAATGTGTTGAGTTGTTTAAATTATTATTCTTGTATAGTGCACAACAATGTACTACACCTGCAACAAAGTTTTTCCTTTGATTTTTTTTCTGTAAAGTTTGGTGTACAGATGACAATGTTGTCAAATCGATCCCCATTCACATGGATCTGTGAAAATGACTAAAAACGATGTATTTTGCATGCCAGGCCAATAGTTGGTGATGTTGGCGATGTAAAGAAACACTATGCACCTGCACACAAAACGGTAAACGTAATACTGTTTTCACAAATTTGTGTTTTTGTAGTTTATGATAATGGTATCGTTTTCAACTTTGAAACATGTTTTCTTAAGTTTTCAGGCCCACAAAACACTGTTGTCATGTAAATAATAAAAAAAAAATCAGCTTTTAGTTGAAAACACTGTTGTGTAAGCAGCCCCTAAATGACATTTTTTTAAACACATTTGAAAATGCATTTAAAACTTTAGTTGGAGCCATTATGTAGTGGTTAGCACTCTGAGCAAATCTGAATTTTGCTTGCAATAGTTTTAAGTCTTATAGACCCTTAGAAAGAATAAAAATGTGTGTGTCTGTGTGTGTGTGAGAGAGAGAGAGAGAGAGAGAGAGAGAGAGAGAGAGAGAGAGACAGAGAGAGAGAGACACAGAGAGAGAGAAGTGAGAGAAGTGAGAGAGAGAGAGAGACAGAGAGAGAGAGAGAGAGAGAGAGAGAGAGAGAGAGAGAGAAGACAGAAACTGATTTTATATTACATTAGAACAGAACTAGCCAGATATTCCAACAGAAGAACAAACTGTACAGTTCGTTTGGGCCTGGCGCTTTTTGAGGAGGGCATAAATCTCTTTCAGAGGTTTTTTTTTTTTTTTTCCCAAGTAGATAATGCTATAATGCAATACCCTCACACTTTCTCTCTCTCTCACACACATACATTATTCTCATACTTTTACACTGTTTCAAGTTCCCAAGCACTAGAAATACTCAAATTTGTAAGGGAATTTAATGATGGCAGCACACTTAATCAGAAGAATTATTCACTTAATACACACACTCATAATATTACGTTACCTACGCTCACTCTCACCCTCCCGGCTATCTGCTATGGTTTCATCTTTGCTTCCTTCCCCTGAACAGTTATCATCTCTTGATGTTAACAGTGCTACTGATACTTTCTGCTCGACTCTTATGTCTTGTTTAGACACTGTCTGCCCCTTGTCTTCCAGGCCAGCTCGTACCACCTCTTCTGCCCCTTGGCTATCTGATGTTCTCCGTGAGTATCGTTCTAAGCTCAGAGCTGCAGAAAGAGTATGGCGCAAAT
Source organism: Sinocyclocheilus anshuiensis (assembly GCF_001515605.1). Classification (NCBI taxonomy): domain Eukaryota; kingdom Metazoa; phylum Chordata; class Actinopteri; order Cypriniformes; family Cyprinidae; genus Sinocyclocheilus; species Sinocyclocheilus anshuiensis. The sequence goes on along the minus strand of NW_015540857.1, from coordinate 340,727 downwards.
CACAAAATCCTACTGACCTTAATGTATATTAATCATTCCTCTCTTCATTCTCTGCGAATGTCTCCACTGCTAAAATGACATACTATCACAACAAAATTAACAATTCGCCTAACTCTCGCATGCTCTTTAAAACATTTTCCTCCCTCCTTTGTCCTCCTCCTCCCCCTCCTTCATCAACTCTAACAACTGACGACTTTGCCACATTATTCATTAATAAAATTACAAACCTCAGTGCACAATTTTCCACACCACAAACTGTCAAACACATCTTACCAGCAAACATACACTCGTTTACATCCTTCTCTCCACTTTCTGAGGCAGAAGTCTCTAAACTCATCTTTTCCAATCATCCTACTACTTGTCCGCTTGATCCTATTCCATCTCATTTCCTTCAAGCCATTTCTCCTGCCATTGTACCTGCACTCACTCACAACGTTAACACATCCCTTCACACTGGTGATTTTCCCTCAACATTTAAACAGGCTCATATAGCTCCCCTTCTTAAGAAACCCACTCTTAACCCAACCCTTTTAGAGAATTACAGACCGGTTTCCCTTCTACCTTTCATTGCAAAAAGACTTGAACAAGTTGTTTTCAACCAAGTCTCAGCCTTTCTCACACAGAACAACCTCCTGGACAGCAACCAATCTGGCTTCAGAAGTGGACATTCGACTGAGACTGCCTTGCTTTCAGTTGTTGAAGCCCTAAGACTGGCAAGAGCGGCTTCCAAATCTTCTATACTTATTTTGCTGGATCTGTCTGCTGCTTTTGATACGGTGAACCACCAGATTCTCCTGTCAACTCTATTGGAAAATGGCATCTCAGGAACCGCACACCAGAGGTTTGAGTCTTACCTCTCAGATAGGTCCTTCAAGGTATCTTGGAGAGGTGA
>NW_015540857.1:339210-339811 GCF_001515605.1 Sinocyclocheilus anshuiensis | reverse complement strand
TGAAGGGAAACTCCTGGGACAGATGAACTAATCAGGACAGGAACAGGAAACTAACCAAATAAGGGCATGGGAAGGCACATGGGGAGCAGGACACACACAAAACATGGAACAGAGTCTGACAGGTATTAGGCTGTTCAAAATGCACAACCACGATTGGCTGGCTGCCAGGGCGTTGCTATGCAGTTGTTGTGGTGATCTGGTGCTTTTTTTATTTTATTGTGCTGCTGTTCAGAACTGAATTGAAAATGGCTTGTAAAATTCAGTTCAATAGAGTGCTGCAGAAATGACATGCTTTTGCTGGCCAAACCGGAAGTTAGCATCACACTGGTTCCTTTAAGAAACCCCCATTTAGAATTGTTCCATTGGCTTTTGGATTGCAGACAACAAGCTGTGTGACCAACAAATGTTTGATACTTACATGCTTTGTTCATCTTGATATTTTAGAGAAATTAACAACTTGAACTGAATTTTGAAAGAGAAACACAATCAGTAGAAGCTAAACATAGGCTATAAAGGAACTAAACCACAGTTGTATGGCGTCACCACCATTAAGCTTTCAACAGCTCTTTCAGCCTTACATTTTCTCTGAAAATTTGAGTCA
>NW_015540857.1:332981-339122 GCF_001515605.1 Sinocyclocheilus anshuiensis | reverse complement strand
GAAAGAGTGTGATCATAAACACTACAAGGCTGTGAAAGTGGACTATTAGATGAGTTTACTTGTTTGGTGTCATGACATTTAATGTTCCTGACAGCCTTTGTAGTCTTTAGACACTTGTTAGCAACTGCCTTTTCAAGACAAGTAAAGGAGTCTCAAAAAAAAGGTGGTGGGGGTATAGAATAAAATGTAAAATGAAAATATCTTGAGTTTGTGTTAACCACACACATCATTTCGGCCATTTAACCAAAAACCTACCGTGGCCCAGTAGTGCACAACACAATGAAATCTCCACAACACAACGGAAACAAGCCGCAACACAACGAAATTATCACAACACAATGGAAACAAGCCGCAACACAACGGAAACAAGTCAGAACGCAACAAAATTAGCACAGCACATTGGAAACAAGCCGCAACGCAACAAAATTAGCACAACACAATGGAAACAAGCCACAACACAAGAAAATGAACACAACAGAAACATCTTCTCACTCCCAACTCGTCACATATTGACGCTTGATCAGGACCCCTTGGCGTCACTTTTTGACGCTCAAGGTACCCCTTTAGCGATATTTTTTGACGCACAGGGGTATCCTTTTAGCGTCACTTTCAACGTGCAGGGTTCTCCATTGTTTTCAGTTGTTTGTCTTAATTTAATGGTTTGCATTTGTAAAAAATAGAAATAATTTTATATAAATGTATACTTTCATTGAAGCACTTAACCCCACCCCTACCCTAAACCTACCCATTCTGAACAATATAAAACACGTAGCAGGCAAATAAAAGTACAGTCACAGGTATTTATTGCATAAACTGACCATAAACAAGCAGTATAAAAGAATTACCAACAAGTCGTGTTGCATTTCAAGTCTTCTGAAGCCATACGATATCTTTACGCGAAGAAGAGCGCAAACTCCCGTACTCCCGTAGATACTCCCGTAGCATGATGCAATTGGTCACGAGACACACAAGAGCCAATAACATTTCACAACAAAGTCTGATGTAAGGCTTCTTCTGGAGGCATTTTTTGAATTTGCACACACACAGGATCTGAGCTATACGGCGGACAGAGACGGCGATCACGTCTATTCCTCTCAAAAAATCAATAATTTTGCCTTGGAAGACTTGGAATATTAATATTGTTTGAATAAATGATGACTGTAGCTATATCTGCCTGTTATATCTTGTGTTTTATTGACAAATGGTAGGTTTAGAGGCAGGGGTTGGGTTACGTGCTCATATATGTGTAAATAGTGTAATGTAAATAAAACTGTTGTGACTGTTTACATTGAAAAATCACACCCAAACATATATGCAATAATGGCAATAGTATTACCCAAATATATAATTTAATCATGACAATAAAATTCCCAGTGCCTTTCGTGTCGGCATACTGATGCCAAGGGTTTCTAATTTAAAGCAATGGAGGACCCTGCAAGCTGCAGGGGTGCAACACAAAATTAACACAACACAACAAAATTAGCACAGCACAATGGAAACAAGCTGCAACACAGTGAAAGTAGCACAACACAACGAAATTAGTCCTATGCGTTGTATTGTGGTGATTTCGTTGTGTTGTGCACTACAGGGCCAACCCAAACATAAAAAACTCAATGATTTCAGGACAATGAAACCAACCAAACAAAGTCATCCCTGCAGCACTCTATTGTTAAATTTGAATTGAGGCAGAAAAAAAGAATGTAGAATTTGAATTTAAGGAAGTAAAATTCAAACAAATTCAACTTGACTGTAAAATGCAACTAAAAAACAAAGTTGTCAAGACAAAGTTTGAATATTGCCTTCACAAAGTCTTGAAATTATGATTCAACTTCTTGAAACTCCTGACCAATTTAATTAAAATTCCAACTCTGCACTGGTTGCCATGTGGTTGCTAGGGTGTTCTGGGTGGTTGTAATAAGATCCCACCTTCAATTTTCTGATATTCAGGTCTCTAGATACGAATCATGTTTCTCCGTCAGTGTAAGTCCATCGGATTTCTGTACTCGTGTTGAGAGTTAGATTTTGTTTTGTTACAAGAATCTTGAGACTCAAATTACTTCAGAATTGCTCTACAGCCAGCTGTCTGTTGGTAGGAGGTCGGCACCATACTGGGTCATCAGACACCTTTTGCAAACACATGCAGCTCTTGGACTGCCGTTCTCACTCAAATCTAAAAAAAAAAAAAATGGTTAGTATTTATGATCATGTCTGGGAGTTTATCTTTAGCGAATACAGATCTGTGGACCAACACGTATAACAGGGGTTTCAAAATGCTGAGCACACGAGAGTTTATCATCTATTGCCATGTAAGCATGGAATAACCACTCCAATTATCCCCATGTTATTCATTTACACTACATAAACTGCACTGCGACAGCCTTCTGGCTACATTCTGCATGCTTAAAGGATGAATTTGAATTTTAGTCACTTCTTTTCCCTTTATTCATTTTGCCGAGGGGTGCAGATGGCCTCCGCTATACCTCCTGCTAGGAGCATAATGTAGCTTATTTTGTGTTTTTGCACCACTGTGATGCTAAAAACAAACAATGGATGAATAAAGTGCATAATTAGTTTTATTTACACCATCTGATCGATGCACCTCGAACTTCCAACACCCATGGGGTCTCGTCAGTCTACCTCAAACTGACAAATCTGTCTTGTTAATTGATTAATTGAGATTATTCGATTAGATGTCTAGTCTTCTTTGGGCTGAGATGCAGAACAGATTTGCAGAACAGGTTGATTTAAGCATGATGCTTTGAATGATTGTAGATGCAGATGTGGTTTTAAAGACATTTAATGCAAAAATGAAAACACAGTCATTAAGTCACCTTTGTTTGGTGCCGTACAGTGGTGTAATGTAACGAAGTAATAATACTTTGTTATAGTACTTAAGTATTTTTTGGGAGTATCTGTACTTTACTTGAGTTTTTATATTATTTCAGCCAACATTTACTTTTACTCCACTACATTTCCTAATTAAAATGTATACTTTTACTCCAATACATTTCCCCGAAGCATATTTGTTACTTACTACAAAATAGTCAGAAGTCAGAAGAACACGGATTGCAGGAAAGCAGGTTTGACGAATCAGTGGTCTGGCGTCTGCAAGTTAGACTCCTAAAAACACCTTTGCTCATGTGCAAACACTCAAGTCAAGGCTGGGGTTTGTGCGATATACAGTGTATCTGCGATAATATGGTAAGTGTTGTTTTAATGATGTGCGATCTGACATTATCAAGTAGGCTATATCATCAAATCACACACAGAGTGCACGCACGTTAATTTATTAGTCTATTAAATCTCAAAATTCCATACATTCTAAATTGTAGACGGCAAAAATGCTTTTGTATGCTTTTTTATATTTATATAATTTAATACTGCTTGTTTTTGCTCAATTTTGCCAACGAAAATAGTTCCAAAGATCACACACCACTGGTTTGCATCTCTGAGCAATGGACAGTGTTTACTCATTGAATTAATCAGCTTTTTGAACAAATCGGTTGATAAAAATTATTCAGTGATTCCCTCATTAACAAACCCTGCGTTCCATTTGGAAGGGCTCATCCCTACGCCCTAATCCCTTCAAAGGGTTTATCCTCCGGAGTGAGAGCTTCGAAGGTTTGAAGGGTGTAGGGGACCAAACAACTGTTTCTTGAAGTGCCCTTCTGCGTCATCATCACATGCCCACATGGAGGCACCGTCATCATGCAAAGAATCTGAGCAAAGGATCATGGGAGCCCGAAGTGTCCATCAGTTGTACCCTTCGAAATCCTTCATTCCAAAGGGCCCTTTGAAGTGTAGGGTTGGGTATCGTTTGAATTTGATCGATTCCGATTCCGATTCTTATCGATTCCTAAAAAATTCAATATAAAAAAATTAAGTCAAACATTTAGATGTCAAACATTTATTCTGTCTTTTTACAACGCATTCTGTTGCAGCTGAATAACATGAGCAAAAATCAGCAGCCTACAGACCACTGCAAGAGGAATTTTGCCTATGTTTAAAAAAAAAAAAATACCACAGCAAAAACAACTAGATTAATATAAATTTCAAATATTAAAGTGTTAAAGACAAGTAAACAGTCAGTAATAAGATAGGAACAAACAAATCAATTAGCAATATCATAAATAAATACAACTGAACAATTTCAGGTACAGAAACTGCAATTAAAAGCTTAAAAACACTGCATAGTTCCCCTTCAGGAACTCGAGCTGCGTCGAACGCTTTGGGAACGCCCTCGGCGAGACACCGTACTGAAGCCTGTGCGAAATCAGTCCAATAGCGAAGCGAGACGTCACGAGCGGGGTGACGTAAGCAGCCAGGAAGCATAAAGGCACATCCGGCCAGCTCGCCTGTTAGCTTTTGCTCTTCAGCGAGCGCGTCTGTGGCGTGTGTGTGAATGTATGCAAAGCACTCAGTCAGTAAAAAAAGTTAAGCGAGAAAAAAAAGAATGCCAAAATCAAAAAAGAATGTGGCGTTCGGACGGCGTTTCAAGTCGTGTGTTCCTCCTTGCCCACGTTATATCTCGGGTGAGGATACACACGACTCCAGTCCAGAGCTTCCGCCACGAGGAAACTGTACGCCTTGAAGTGGAAACTTTTCACCTCTTGGTGCGGACAGCGACTGCAAGACCTAGTCAACTGCCCAGTTGGTTCAGTCCTGGAGTTTCTGCAGGAGCGATTCTCCGCAGGGTTATCTCCCTCCACTCTGAAGGTTTACGTGGCGGCCATAGCTGCTTACCACGCCCTTCAGGGTGGTCAGTCATTGGGGAAACACCCGTTAGTTACACGTTTCCTCCGTGGTACCCAGAGGCTGAGGCCAGTACAGTGCACTAAGGTGCCCTCATGGGATCTGGCAGTGGTTCTGGAGGCTCTGTGCAAAGCTCCCTTTGAACCCATCGAAGACACTTCAGATAAGCTCCTCACGCTTAAGTCTATCTTCTTGCTCGCTATATCCTCGCTGAAGAGGATAGGGGACCTCCAGGCTCTTGCAGTGTCAGGCCTGGAGTTTGCCCCGGGCATGGTTAGGGCGTTCCTTTACCCGAAACCCGGGTATGTCCCTAAGGTGCCCACCTGGTCGCCAGGTCCCATTGTACTACAAGCCTTTTGTCCTCCTCCCTTCCAGGAAGCAGGCCAGGAGAGACTCAATCTGCTGTGTCCAGTGCGAGCACTGGACACTTACGTTCACCGAGCTGCACAGTGGCGTAAAGCAGATCAGTTATTTGTTTATTAGGCTGCTGTCTCTTTAACACCGAACGCACGCAGATCTAAAAATACTGTACATGTGTGTTTTCTTTCTCATCTGTTTACGTTCACGTAAGACAAAAACGGCTGTGTTTATGATGATATACTGACGTAGTTTTCTGCATATTGGTCGACAAATATGAAATAAGTCAGTTTCGGCCCGGAACAACCTTTTCTACAGTGGAAGTACACGGAACGGTTCGAGAACGGACACAAACCGGGAACCTGCACCACGCCCTATGTTCTCTGTGCTCGCGCTTGCGCTTCGTGTGCACTGCACGCAAACAGGGCGCAAGTTCTTTCCGTTCCTTCACTTAAATTGCTTGCACTTAAATCGTTTTTAATCACATTAAAATGCGAACGCAGGAATCGTTAAGCAGAATCGAAATGCACGCGTCTTATCGGATACCCAGTTCTTGGAAATTTGGAACCGGTTTTCGATACCCAACCCTATTGAAGTGGCCAGTTTCGAGCACTTCAGTTTGGAACGACCCTTCAATTTGGCGGACATGATTGTTTTCACTCCGAAGTGCCCTTCAGAGGGCGATATATCCCGTTTGGAACGCACCAAAAATCAAATGCTTTGTTCCTGAATGAATCAGCCTTTTGAATGAATCGGTTGAATCTCAATGACTCTCTCATTAATCGTCCCTTGCTGCCACCTACTGGCAGTTTTAATTTCACTTTTCGACTATTTTTTTCATGTTTTAACTTATTTCATATATCAGTATTCAATGTTTTATGTTAAAAACAAAACAGCACAAAAAAATGTATGCATCTGTAACGTCTCGGTTACGTATGGTAACCCTCGTTCCCTGAAGGAGGGAACGGAGACGTCACGTCGGATGACCGACGAATTGGGATCTCGCTTAGAGAGACCAATCTACTTCGAGTG
>NW_015540857.1:327390-332251 GCF_001515605.1 Sinocyclocheilus anshuiensis | reverse complement strand
GATTCAATAATCGCATGCCAATGTGCATTGGCTCGTTTAGTTTACACTCGAAGTAGATTGGTCTCTCTAAGCGAGATCGCAATTCGTCGGTCATCCGACGTGACGTCGAGAGTGACCGACTGAAAGGGAACTGCAGTTTAAATGCATTCATGTCCCCCTCTGAGATACATTAACCTGTGTAAATACATCTAAATCCTATTTCAGATGCAGATTCCAGAAATGATTTCTTATGTTGGAATGAAAGACACTAAGTACCGGATGAAGTGCTTCTTATTCTTACCCAAAAATACAAAATGGAAGAAAGAGTTAAAACTGAACACAGTCTTGCTACTCAAGCTGTGTATGAACATTTTTTATATATATTTATTTGCCTCTTTTCAATTTTGCATTTACTTGTACTTTTACTTTCAATACTTAAGTATGTTTAAGATTTAAAAAATACTTTTCGTACTTAAGTACAATAAATATCACATACTTTAAGACTTTTAAACGGTGACTTCAACTTCTACCAAAGTCATTTTCTGGTAAGATATCTGTACTTTTACTTGAGTATGGCTTTCAGGTGCTTTATACACCACTGGTGCCGTACGAGTTTCTTTTGTAGAATATGGTTTGAAGAGTTTACATGCTGCACTTTTGTCTCTGTAAAGTTTTAAAAAAGACAAACATATATACATGCATTTAAAGAACGATAACAATATCACATCCACTCAAATGCATGATAATGTTCTGTTGACTATAAACATACACTGGAGTTTTGTCATCTGTCCTTTTAAATGCTCAATGTCCTTAAACACAGGATGGATTATGATTGGCGGTCAATGTTTTTATCGTTTATCAGCTGATTCCAACAATATCACTCCTCTGTGTCATTATCGTTAAAGGTTTGCCATTATATTACATTGTGAACAATTAAAAAACATTTTTATTGCTATAGTCATTGGCATGCCTTAGGAGTAATTCAAATAACTTGCGTATCTTCTAAAGACATATTGTGTTAAAAAATACTGAAATTTAAGTTAAATTTAAGTTGTTATAAACTGAAAATCTTTTAGTTATCCATAGTTCAATTTCAATTCGCACAAATTATTACAAAACAATACTGTCTGGAATCAGTAAGCAAACGCAAATGTGCTTTTCTGTTAATAACAACTTCAATTTCATTTGTTTGAAACAACGATATTGTACAACTTCATAACACTAATATTACATAACACATATTAAATTCTTTTATCGTATTTTAGGCAGCTACCATAAACACACTGACAAAAATGTTAATTACATTATATTAAAACATTTCACAACATTAGATAAACGTTGGATTATTGTACATACTGTAATGTATATTAACATTTAACAATTGAATAAAAAAGTTAGTGTGTATTTTTAATGACCGATTTTTATATTACTTCTATTTGGTCCTCTCCAATCCTAAACATTTAGTCACATTCTTGTTTTTAGAAATCATTCACACATGATATACGCTCCAATGTCTACATTTTTAAATGTTTTTTTTTTTTCTTACATACTGTAAATGCGTTCTAGAGAGATGTCTTTGACTATTACGAAGCATCTTGCTGGTCTGTCAGTGTCTCTCAATATGAAAGTGATGTTTTTAAAAAGTTGTCAGGGAAAAAAAAAAAAGTTACAAAACCTACATTTTGAATTATATTCAATACCATTGCACTGTATCTAGCTTTTTGAAATGCAAGAACACATCGTTTTTGTTTTTTATTTTGCTCTTTTTGGGAACAAAAATCATCAATCATCAGTCTCCGCATTCAGGAAGATGTGGCATTTTCTTTTAAACAATTAGACAATGATTTGTCTTTTCCTATAATGAATCTCTTTTTAATCTTCACTCCATGCAGCAGATTCTCAAGAAACTCGACTGGAGCTAAAGCATTACAATTTAAACTGCCTCCATTGTTACGCCTGGGAATGAAACCATTTGTAATGATGACACAAGTAATTTATGGGAAAGTAATTTTAATGCATTTATAGCTTATGCGCTCTGAGTATATAATTTTCTCCTTTTAAAATCCCTTGCCTCTTATGAAGTCGCCATTAATTCTCTAAACTGCAGTGGTAATTGCGGCAGTGGGTTCTTTGAAGGAAAAAGACATCTCCGTTTTCCACACCTTACCTGACCGATTGGTGGACATGTGACGTACCGCAATTTGTTGGCCATTCTAAGGGAGCAGGTCTTTATCCCTGTAGTTTCATTTTCATTTCCACAGAGTTGAACTAGAGTCCAGTTACCGTTCTATATTCAAAGGAGACGTGCGGGCGTCAAGCTTTATTTTGAGGGTTATTGCGTCCCGCTTACCTGCAGTTCTCAGTGGGTCAGTCGTCTTTTTCTGATTGCTCTGCCTCTGACAATGAAAGCCCGAGTATACTCACGCTGAGAAAATATATATCAGTCCAAACTATCAAACAAAACCAGACCAGGCCTTTTCTCGGTTGCCAGCCGATCCACTTTTCCTCTCGATTTAGCACCACAAAAGCCATCCTGATCATCTCAGTGTGGGCCTTTCTAGCAAGTAAAACAAGAAAAAAAAAAAATCATTTTACATGCTTCAATTGGAATTACTATTGTATACTAAAATGACAACAAAAGCATTTTTGTTCACTGGAGAAGATAAATACTAAATGAAAAGCAAATGTTTAAAATAGTGGTTGAAAAAACAAAACAAAATAGATGGTCTCTTTTTGTCTCCATTTTCCACCAAAACATCCTTAGTTATATCAATCACAAGGACTTTAACGTATTTTCTTCTGACATCACTGTTTATTTTTTTTTAATTAAGAAAAAAAGTGTACATTTATGCTTCAGACTACATATCTATAAAATGTATAAAATACAATTTTTTACACCCCTTTGAAGCAAGGTTAAGTGAAATTGGATTAATAGCCTGGTTTTTTTGTTTTGTTTTTGGGTTTTAATTTGGTGAGATATGTGGACAATTTTTGCAAAAGTTAGAAAAATTTAAATTTTGCATACCAAAATATACAGGTCAGTTAGTCATATGGTTGCCACATACAAACTTTTTGCTAAAATTTATTGAAACAAGCTCATCTTCATCATCATCATCTTATTATTATTCTTGTTCGGGATAAAAACAAAATAAACGGGGCAAAAAATAGCTATACTGATTCTAGCCAAATGGTTTTAAATATATAATCGTTCAGGAGAAAATTAGCATATTGTATCACCACCTTGAGTCATGCAGGTGTGTATTTATGCTCACCTGAGTACAGTAGCATGTGAGATTTCCGAGCATCAATTTTGGCGTTTTTATTTATTTGTAATTTTTTTTTTTTTTTTTACTATTTATGGTTTCTGATTCCAAGACACTTCTAGGTAAAAAACAAACAAACAAACAATAAAGACGACTGAAGAAAAAAAAAAAAAACATACAAATTGTTGGCGTTAAAAATACAAAACTACTAACCTTGGCTCTCGTCACAAATGTCCATGTTGACATTAGCTGCATTTCCATTACCCTTCAAATTGAGCAAACTGAAATTGCGAACAGAAATATGTCAATGGAAACGCATCAATTTCGCAAAAACTCCCATATAATCGCAAAAAAAGTTTTATGCTTGCATGAGGTGTTTTATCAGGCAATTCGAAAAAGGAATATTTTGCAAAACTGCAATGTAAACAGTTTTTCGCATTTACAGGCCACCTGGCATACATAAGTCACATGATCATTCTTCAATGTACGATAACCTCCAAACACCTCATACGTGGCTGCTCTCAAATATTAGGGGCTTTCGTTGCCATTAATGCCAACATCTGTCACAATGACTTATCGCGAGAGGGCAAAAAAAAAAACTTTTAGTCACGTAACATTGATTAATGGAAACGCCGTCATTTCGCAATAGCTTTTTATCAACATTTATAAAATATTGCAAAATCTCCAAATCTGTTATGGAAACTCACTGATTGATGCCATTACGTTTTAGGTCCATCCATGATGTTTGATGTGGCGTACATGAGGAATGAGACCCACATAACTTCAGAGGATTGCAACACTTGCATGCCCAGTTCATAGTGCCGCTTGTTTACAAAATGCAAGGAAGATGGCACAGTTTTTGTAATGACATCATCCTTCAAGCTGGTAGCCCCGAGCAGGGTGTACAACTGGAGCAGTCTACGGGGTCCGCCGTGAATGATGTCTACCCCATAGAGGACACTTTGGGGGAGTCTGGGTATTGATCTAAAACCAAGCTTAAAATAGAGACGGCGGGGAAAGAAGCTCCCAAAACACGCTAAAGCTGGTTTTGAGTCACATGTATTGGTAGTTTTTGTGATTTCATGGCTTGGTACTTTGAAACCAATTAGTCTCAACTGGTATTTAATTAGCAATTGATCTGCAGCCTATTTTTCACAGTTGAAAACCAGCAGCTCATACACTCCTACAGGCCTGTGCTAAAAACGTGCCTTTATGTAGAAAGAACTGCCGTTTCCTCAGGCAGTTGAGTTTACGGTAATTACCTCAGAATAATGTAATTGCCCACGTATTTAGCAGACGTGAATATGCGACGAACAAAGAGCGAAAGCAGTTTTATGTGGACTGACTCTGACGGGGCGCCTTCCAGCTGTATTGCACATTCTATAAATCTTCCTGCGACGTTTCTTCCCCCTCTAGAACCAGTTAATTAGAATCTTTTCAATAAATTAACGAACTTGAGGCACCTGGCATTAAGAAATCCAGAGAAATGGAGCTCAAAGCGCTTAGAGCTCCTGGGAAATCGGATTCGTTCGCAACAATTAGTCACCGATTGACACGCCGACCACCAGTCAGACCCACGGCGATGTGACGCACGCTGCGTTTGTTAAACATTTTGACCC
>NW_015540857.1:318553-327232 GCF_001515605.1 Sinocyclocheilus anshuiensis | reverse complement strand
CTGCAATATAACAAAGAGTGAAAAATTGAAGGGGGTCTGAATACTTTCCGTACCCACTGTATATGCATTTTATTTATTTCAGTATTTTATACTGAAAACATGCTTTTTATGTTTTATGTGTCTCTAGATTATATAGGCTAAGTCAAGTATCACGCAAATTGAAGGAATAACCCGAGGTGAGACTGAGGAGGGGGAGAGAAATGGAAATGTATGTGACCTCTAAAGGATTAATAGGCCAGAAAAGTTTAGAGTTTAGCCCACACACTTAATGAGATATAAAAAGACTAAATCTATGACCAACACAAAAACTGTACAAATTAACACTGGCCAGTGTGTGTGTGGGGCGGGTGTTTTTTTTCCCTTCTCGTTCACTCTCAAACTCTTACATAAAAACACACCCCTCTTCTCAAAGTCAAGGGCATCATCTGAGAGATGTGAATAAAGGTGACTTACTATAAGAAGCCAACATCAAGTTGATTTACTTTCATCTCATTTGACCTTTCAGTGTTCGGCGTTGTATTAGAACGACTCCGTGTTCACTGAACCCAAGGGATCTTAAAGAGATGGTTCACACAAAAAGGAAAACGCTGTCATCATTTACTCACCCTCAGGTCGATCCAAACCTGTATGACTTTCTTCTGTGGGACACAAAAGGAACACTTTGAGGAATGTGCTGGTAGCTTTTTTTTCCAAGCATTTGCAATGTATGGAGACTAGAGCTTTCAAGCTTCAAAAAACACTTTTGGGTGAAGAATTCAAAGACATTTCACAATCTAATGTAACATTATTCAGGTCTCAACAAGGGTCTTGGATACTGGAGTGCCAATGTTCATTTACTCGCCATTTAGCAGATACTTTTCATCTGAAGCGACTTGCGGTACACTAATTGCTGGGAGAATCAGTCCCACAGGAGCAACCTTGGGTTAAGTGCCTCACTCAAGAGCCCAATGGTGACGGACTGCAGCAATGATCTCAATGACTCTTGGGTTTCCGGGTCCACTGCTATGTGGAACTGAACCTACAACCTTCACATCAGCAGCCAAGATCCTTAACTAGCACTAATTTGTCCGCTCTGTCGTTTGTGCAAATGCGCATGTGCTGAAAACAAGGCAACTAGTGGAGATTACTTTAAGACTTACAACTCTAAAATAACGGAGTGTCTATTTACACTAAGTGAAAATATCCCGCCTTGTTGGCAGAGGCATATACACGGATATACAGGTGCATCTCAATAAATTAGAATGTCGTGGAAAAGTTCATTTATTTCAGTAATTTTCAAATTGTGAAACTCGTGTATTAAATAAATTCAATGCACACAGACTGAAGTAGTTTAAGTCTTTGGTTCTTTTAATTGTGATGATTTTGGCTCACATTTAACAAAAACCCACCAATTCACTATCTCAACAAATTAGAATACTTCATAAGACTAAAAAAAAAGAGCATGGCTCTGTGTATTTGGGTACACAATAAAACTTTCTGCTTCGACAGAGTATTTCATAATGCATAATTAATCATGCAGCGCTCAATTATTTACCACAATGCGGAGGTTCTGCGTTTTTCCCCAGCGATGAGGGATCAGCTGTATAAACATTTGTCTTGTCTATGGATCCCTGTTTGGCCTCTGCTGACAGTGTTTTAATCACCCACTCATCTGAGAGAGAAAGGCCTGGAAGTCAAAGAGATGATAAAATAGCATTTTCCATATCGTGATAACGGAAGTGAGACAGTGTTCAGAGGCTTCAGAGGTTTTTTTTTTCCTTGTGAAATCTGTCGCAGTCTTGATATCCTCTTGTGGTGTGTGTTAACTTTATAATTAAAATTACTAATAAAAAAGTTTGTTGGAAAAAGAGGCTTATGGCTTTTTGATATTGATGACTAAATTTATTAACTGAAATGCTTTGCTAGCAGGTTAAAATGCATTTTCGATATAGTTGTCTTCGTATAATATATAATCATATAAACTAAACATTTTAACATTTTTAATATATAACTAGTACTTAATATCATTAAGTATAAATGCGTATACACAGAGTTATTTTTATATCACAATTTTCAATACCATTGCACTCTATCTAGCTTTTTGAAATGCAAGAACACATCGTTTGTTTTTGGTGTTGTTTTTTTGCTCTTTTTGGGAACAAAAATCATCAATCATTAACAAAAATCAATAAATCATCAATCATCACTATTACAGTTTTTATTAAGATTTCAAATTAGTTTTTTTAAATTTTAGTTAAAGTTTTAGTACATTTGTTCTGTGTTTGTCCGTTTTATTAGTTTTTGTTTTATTGTTTATAGTATTTTTTAATAGTTTATTACTTTGTATTTCATTTCAGTTTTAGGTTTGTTTTAGCTATTTTAGTTTATAGTCCAAGTTTAAAGGAAAATTAAATAAATAATTAATTTTCTATTATTATTATTATTATTATATTAACAAACTTTAACTGATATACTCATATACTGATGATATATATATATATATATATAATTTCAGTTAAAGTTTGTTAATATAATAATAATACTAATAATAATAGAATAAGATAACATTGTTTTCACAGTTTTATCAAGACAAAAAAAAACTAACCACAAAAAAAAATGTATGTTGAAAAAAGGAAATAAAATAAATAATGTTTAAATAAAATAAATATTTTGTTAAATAAATGCATTTAGTTCGTATAATGAATTTATACTACTTCAGTCTGTGTGCATTGAATTTATTTAATACACGAGTTTCACAATTTGAGTTGAATTACTGAAATAAATGAACTTTCCCACGACATTCTAATTTATTGAGATGCATCTGTATGCTGTAAACAATAAACATACAAATAAATACAAATACAAATAAATAATCAAACTAAGCTATAACAATCATATATCAATCATAATAAAGTATTATATAAGTCTTAAGTCAAGCAAGTCATAGTCAGTCAAAGTAATAAATCATAAATGGCAAATATATAGTCTTAAATAAAAAAAATAAAAAGGTGAAATTAATGAGTTTAAGTATTGCATAAGTAATAAATTGAAGTCAGTTATAAATCAAATGTCAAACTAATACGTTTTAATCAATCATATAAAAATATTAAATAAGTCATAAATAAATCAAACAGCAACATAAAAATTGCCACAATATAACAGTCATAAATGAATGAGTTCATAAATCAAAGTATTTAATGTCATAAAGTCTTAAGTCATTAATAAGTCAAAGTCATAAAAAGTCATTAAAAAGTCATAAATAATAAACTAAATAAATAAATACGCCATTATAATGATTAAATAAGCTATTAGTCATAAGCTTAAAGTAAAAAAAAAAAATCTAACAGTCATAAAGTCATAGTAAATAAAAAATAGAAGTCAAATGAATGAGTAACAATAAATCATATAATAAGTCAAATAAGGCATAATAGTTAAATAAAAAAGTCAAAACAAAAATAAATAGTAAAATGAATAAGTTATAATTAATCATTATAGTCTTAAATAAGTAATGAGTAATTAATTCATAAGAGTAATAATTAAGTGAAGTCATAAACTGTCAAAGTAATAAAGTCAGTCATAAATAAATGTCAGTCATAAATAGAGCAAAGATAGGAGATACCATAATCTTTTATCTTGCCTGTACTGCCATTTAAATATACAACTATAATATAGAAATGATAATATACTATATAAAAGATCAAATATAATTGTATTTTATACTAAATTAAATTCAATAGCAACATTAAATTCAAATAATGTGACAATGCAAAATAATATGAAGTTCTGAACTTGATCAATCATTTAAAGTAAAGTAATGTTGCTTTATAGTAATAGTTTGACAAAGCAAATTGCCTTGAAAACAACCAGCCATCACTGTTTTGGTCTTATAATGACCATGGCGTTCCTGACAGAGTGTCACATTTATTATTGAAGATGTGCAGCCGTGCCCTTTAAGACGTCTCGTAATGACTGGCCACATGCAATTAAACCTGCATATGAAAGAAAGCTCCCACGCGCGTGTGTGTGCTTCTAATTGTCAAGGACTATTTCACAGCTACATGCTTCAGCACCCAAAGGCCACTTTAAGGTCACAGGAATGGCAGAGATCTGACAGGACAGTTCTGCGAGCAGCCAGAGATTGGTAAACCCCTCCAGCCTGGAGAGATTTCTTTATTATTTTTTTCCTGCAGTATCATTCTTAGAGATTACAGCACAGTGCACACACTATCTCACAGTCGCTGAAGGACAATATGGGATGAGACAAGGGTCAAAGAGACCAGAATGAAGATGAAGGGCAGAGGTTGGTGTGATAGGAAGTGTGAGGCAGGTGTGTAAGTGTGCGTGTCACGTGTTTGTTTGTGTGTGCGACAGGCAGAGAAATGTCCTAGTGGACGGTGCTGAGTGATAGAGACTGAGATCTTCTGTCTGACACCTTCACAAACACAACCCAGCTGGTTACTTGCGACACTGTGAGTCGAGCCAAGACATACACACAACTTTATCCATCCATCTGGGATGTGAAAAACACTTCCAGAAAATAAATCGCTTTCGTGAACTTGTGCACAACAATATTTAGTATAACATATGTGATGCTGTTTCATTCAGAATGCAACATTTTTTCCTTTTATGGTTTTGAATAATATGTAGGTTTGCAGTGCTAATTAAAGGGGAAGCTTGATTAAAAGGTTTTTTGTCAACATGACGAACGGAAAAAAACAAAAAACGAGTACAGTGAGTTTAGCCAATCATAAGGTTGTTTACATAATGGAGTTCAGTTCACCTAAAACTGAAAATTTGCTTAAAATTTACTCTCCATCAGGCCATTCAAGATGCAGACGAGTTTTTCTTCATCAGAACTAATATGGAGAAATTTAGCATTACATCACTTCCTCACCAGTGGATCCACTGCAATGAATGGGTGCTGTCAGAATGAGTCCATACAGCTTGTCCTCCACCCATAATATTGTTGTCTCATCTGAATAAGGAGAGATATATGCACAGATCAAGCACTGTTTACAAGCTAAATAAATTTTGATGTGAGAAGACAACAGGGGATGGACTTTTTGGCTGGAGGAAGCGTTATTATGGATTGTGGACTATTATTTTGGACTCCAATGGATTTATTTCTTAAAGACATGCAGCTTTTCACTTCAAAAGTTAACTGAATTAACTGATGGAGTCATGTGGATTATTGTGATATTTTTTATCAGCTGTTTGGACTCTCATTCTGATGGCACCCATTCACTGTAGGATCCATTGGTGAGCAAGTGATGTAGTGCTAAATTTAACAACAAAGTTTGCACAATTTGTTTTTCAATTGGTTTTCCTTCCAGAAATGCTGCTGTTAAACATAGTTATTTAAACAAAAATAAGCTGAAATAATATAGCCGAGCAGGCTTATCACAAAAACAACATTTGGTTTAACGGTGCAGAGATCCGAAAGAAACTCTGTCGCCCCCTTTGTGGTTTGTTGCCACCCCAAAAACACTTAGAATGTGTTGGAAAAGAATTCTGTTTGCTTAAAGTAGCATATATAAGTAGGTTTCTGGCCTTATAGGGAGTAAGAAACAAACAAAAAATAGTGAATTTTAAAGCTGAGAAATGAGTGAACTATACACTTTATGAATTGGGTAAATGCAAGTAAAAAATAAATAAATAAAATTATGCAGATCCGTGTGCCTGCATGTGGTACCATGACAAATAAAAATGAATAGACCCAACAAGTTAAAGTACTTAAATATTTGAGTAAACCAATTAAAAAAAAAAACGAAATAGCAACAACTAGCAAGCAATATCACATAAGATGTACTAGTTTAACAAAGAGACTACCACTGTGATAGTTATTGCCTTAATTGAATGTTTGTGGATATTTAAATGTGGACGAATGTGTTATGTGGACGAATGTGTGGCGAATAAGATGATAGACGTACAAAATACTATCCAAAAAAATCTCCAGAGGGCAAGCAACTTCAGAAAACGTTGATTATGAATTGGATGACTGAAGCGATGTTGAAGCAATGCAAAACATTTTTGGTTCAGTGAACAGTTCCAAAAAGAACCTATATTTTCTTCCCTCTGAGAATATTTTAATAATCTGAAGAACCTTTTGTGGACTTGAAATGTCCTATGAATTTTAAAGGTTCTTCATGGAACTTCAATCACAAATAACTTTTGTTTATGAGTTTCTGTGTTTTAAGAGTCTGTAATGAGAATTGTAAAAATGCTAATTTGCTCCGAAAAATACATACACAAATACTAGGTTAGTTTATTCTTCATGTTGAAGGACCATTGGCACAGCAGCCTATTTCTTGACATGGTTCCTCATTTTTTTGTTCTCTACCTTTTTATGTTGTTTAACTAACAGACTACTGCTGTGATAGTTATTGCTTTGATTTGAATGTTTGTGGACTTTTAATTGTGAACGAATGTGCATTTATGCAATGATAGACATACAAAATACTATCCAAAAAATATTCAGAGGACAAGCAACTTCAGAAAACTTTGATTATGAATCGGACGTGACTTAGGGCTTTAAAACGGAACAATCAATTTGAATGAACTTTCGCAAATAAAAAAAAAAAACACCACACTAAGGTCCACTGACACCAAACAACTCCACGCTATAGAA
Organism: Sinocyclocheilus anshuiensis; assembly: GCF_001515605.1. NCBI lineage: Eukaryota > Metazoa > Chordata > Actinopteri > Cypriniformes > Cyprinidae > Sinocyclocheilus > Sinocyclocheilus anshuiensis. Next base: position 320,625 of record NW_015540857.1, on the reverse strand, counting down.
AATATGTATTATCTGCGTACTGCTGAGTCTTTGTTTTGCCAAAACTTATTTAACATCAACAATTGTTGTTTTGGCTGGCAATCAAGAGCCGCTTGAAGTAAATTTAAAATAAATGAGCTTCTCTTGATTCCCAGCCAAAACAACACTCCAGATCAGAGACGTTTAGATGTCTGGAACATCTTCCCGCCCGCCGACACACACACAGGCAGAAACTCATTTTCACATTAGCAATGTGAGTCATCATCAAGCTCTCTCTTACCATGCCAGGGTCTGATTGGGCGAGATTGAAGAAATTGCAGGGGCAGATTGCCCAGTAATGGCTTTGTGAAATGTGAGTTGAGACTCATCCTCATCTTCATCGTTTTCTGTCTAGCCTCTACATCCTCTCTACTCTCACTGACGCTCTAAATACTTTTGATGAATCCATCTTGGTCTGGGGCTGATTGGTTCTTTTGAGCAGGTGGTTTTGCTTGCTGGTCCTAACAGTAATTGTAGCCTGCGCCCGATAAATATGTCTGAATCGGGGCGCGTTAAGGTAGAAGATGTGTGAACAAACACGCAATATATCACACTGCGGTCTGTAGAGATCTCTAGTGTAATGAAGGGTAGAGAGGCTATGCAGCACGGTAATGGCTTGCAGCAATGAGAGACTGAAATGTTGGTTTGTGTGTGTGTGTGGGTGTGTGTGTGTTTGTGATATGTTAGCTACTCTCAAGGCAGTCAGACGCTCAATATGTTGAATGGTGAGCTGTATTTGAGACGCCAGGGGTGCGGGTCTGTGGCAGATAGTCTTCCAGCATTTGACGCCAACCCGGTACTGTGGGTGGTAGAAGAGGAAGTATGTCTGTCCATTTCTATATCGACTTTCTGTTTTATGCATTTCATTCTCAAGGAAAAAAAAAAGTGGTTGCAGCTAAATGCAGTTATGGTAATAGCATGGTTCTGTTCGTATAATATATACCATTGCATCTGCATGATAATTTAAGGTATTTCAAAAAACTATAGTCCATGTTCCAAAACATGGTAATATCATGGTACTTGTTTGGTAAGTGGTATGTGAATGGCATATGGGTAGCGTACTTGAATTGGACTCCATATAAAATAATTTTAAACAACATTTGGTATGCAGTTGCAAGCCTTCAAATACAGTTACAACCTGATACATGTACCTGAATTACTGATAACCAGCTCAGTGCAGTTTGGAAAAGCTTAAATTTAACATGGTCTTTCAAAAACTATTTTTGTTGGATAATACAGGTATTTTACTATTACAAAGTGGTTAAGCCTGTTATTATTGCTGTAACTGATTAATGTAGCCAAGCTAAAACCAGCATGACTGTGGCTAAAACATGTCTAAATCCTTAACAATAAAATTGTTTTACTTTTCTGAAAATTGAAGGTGACCAGTTAAAAGTTAATTAGAATCAACAAGACTTTATTTTTAAAGCGTTCTAGGGCAGTAATCTTTACTACAACCTTCATTTCAGCTGTTTAACTTAATCGTTTGGAGAACTAGCCCCAAAAGACCACAAATGTCCAAGTTAAGGCAGAGACACCTAAATCAACCTCCTTCATACCTTACTGTGTTATCTATGTGGGACAATGACAAAAACTCCTCCAAGTTTTTTGGAAGCTTCTACATATACTGTAAACCTTCACCACTCTCACCTGATAGTTTTATAGAGCTGAATTTATGTCATGTAATGTCGAGGACCAGCACTGCACCCACAATTCGATTAAAGTTTTACATACCGAGATGCCTGACATCAATTCCAGTTGCTCAATAAACCAGCACACCTTGGCAGCTATTTTCCCACCCTCCAATCAGATGTAGTGTGCTATGTTTGAGTGGTTTTCCTTCAACCGAAACCTCAAATTCTTGTAGTTTCAACATTAATCCAACTGTCCAAATCAACGAGGAGCTAATTTAGTGAATTATCCTATGTCTACAGTCAACAAACTCATGGATGTGTAGCTCATGTGTTGTTAATTTGGTAAAAATAGCAGAAGAATAGAAGAAAGTAGGCCTATTTTGTAGTACCATTTAGATATATTTGTATTGTGACATTTTC
>NW_015540857.1:318089-318543 GCF_001515605.1 Sinocyclocheilus anshuiensis | reverse complement strand
AGGTGATGCAATAAACTACTTTTGGCTCCCCAAAGAACCTTCCAGTGACCAGTTCTAAAAATAACCTTGTTTTTTTTTTCTCAGTGAGAATATTTTAATAATCTGAAGAACCTTGTGTGGACTGGAAAGGTTCTATGAATTTTAAATGTTATTCATGGAACTATCAATCACAATAAATAACTTATTTTTTAAGAGTTTCTGTGTTTTAAGTGTCTGTAATGAGAATTCTAAAAAATGTCCAGACTCTAATTTGCTCCAAAAAATACATGCATAAAATACTAGATTTTATTCTTCAGGTTATTCTTCATGTTGAAGGACCATTGGTCAGCAAAAGTGCATGTTAGAAGAAAGTGGTTTTTAGACACGCATCATTCTAAATATGTTGCAAACAGCTTTTCTATTCTTTCTTTTCTTTGGGGGAAGTCGTGGCCTAATGGTTAGAGAGTCGGACTCG
>NW_015540857.1:302749-317602 GCF_001515605.1 Sinocyclocheilus anshuiensis | reverse complement strand
GTGTGTTCACTGCTGTGTGTGTGCACGTTGGATGGGATAAATGCAGAGCACTAATTCCGAGTATGGGTCACCATACTTGGCCGCATGTCACGTCACATGTCACGTCACTTTAGCAGTGTGTCAAGCTCATGAGAGATCTACACACGTTTGCTGTGATGTCTGATTGGTTGAGGCTGTACAGCAATTCACCGTTCCTGACGGAATTAATGGATGGAGAGTGGCAGAGAAATTATGTTAAATGAAAGACACATTTACTTTTAAGTAGGTACGGAGGCTTTGACAGCGCTAGTGTCGGCCCCATCAGCTCACACAACTCTCAGCATCAAAGCGGTGGAACAAAACGCTGCTAGCTTGTGAAGACTAGTGAACCAGGTCATGTTTATTTGCATGCAGGATGCAGAAAGTATGTCAAGTTGTTGTCAAAATGCATGTGAAGCTCGGAAAAACATAATGTGCAAAATCTGACAGCCGATTAGAGTGAAAGGTTATGTAATCGTGGACTGGCTAGTAACTGTACCCAATGATGTTTTTGTAGCTTTTCATTTTTCAAATATTCTGAAATCACAGACCAGCTCCACTGAAATTTGTATCAAAACATTTGATCAACTCCTCCCACATAATTTATAGTTACACCAGTGATTGACAAATTCGGTGGGAACAACGAGATGAAGACTATAAAAACTGCAGAATTTCACAAAACCTGTCAAGAACATGTTCGGGCTGTATTTCACAATTTGAAATTAAACAAGAAAAAGCAGCCTATTTTTAGGACTATTGAGATGTTTTGCATTGTGACATTCTCTTCGCTCCAGCTGAAAGCACCTCACAAGGGAAAAAAAATACAATATTAAATATACTTTAGTTATAGCAAAACTATATTCAAAATAAAAAAGCCAATAAAATATAATGAAAACAATGTAGTAACGCAAAACATCAGATATTGGGGTGCAATAAGACCGAGACTTGTTTTCAAATGTAAATAATTAGACCTACTAACATATGTTGTAAATGTTGCAGTTGCAGTAGCAACACTGAAGTAGATCAGTTGTGTCCTGGTTATATTAGGATCTTTTTTCAAAGGTAGAACAAACAAGTACAGCCTACTTATAGAGTACATTTAGAAAATAACGTGGAGATAAATCTACATTATAAAACCTTTGTCCTGGCCTAAATGGGGATGTAGGTACACACTCTAATGCCATATGGACTGATGGGAGGTAGATTTATGCATTCCACACTAGTACAGACTTAAAAAAAGGACACATTCTGGGTACTCCAAGGGCATAAAGAGGGAACTCAGTGACACCCTATTGAATCATTAAATGACAAAGGGGACACCCTACCACTTCGTGGACTTCACAGAATTGGAAAAAGCCACAGGGCCATAAGTCCACATCAAGTAAATCTTTGGGACAGAGCTAGTACCTTTGGTATCAAATTATGTACCTAAAGACTCAATAAACACAAACCAAAGCAGTAAGAATGTGCAGAACATGGGCAGTACATGGTTTTGAAGTAGGAATTCAAAAAGCATAAGATTGAAATCAGGTAACCATCAAAATGTGCCCAAAAACTCTGAAAGCAGTGAACATACTGTACTGTATCTAGCACCTCTGGTATCAAATGATGGACTTAAATGCTCAATTAAATGATTAGTTCACTCCCAAATTAAAATTTCCTGATAATTTACTCACCCCATGCTATCCAAGATGTTCATATCTTTCTTTCTTCAATCAAAAAGAAATGAAGGTTTTTAAGGAAATCATTCCAGGATTTTTTTTTCATATAGTGGACTTCACCGGCGGGGACCAATGGGTTGAAGGACCAAACTGCAGTTTCAGTGCAGCTTCAAAGGGCTCTACATGATCCCAGCCGAGGAATAAGAATCGTATCTAGCTAATGATTGGTAATTTTCTACAAAAATTAAAATGTATGCTTTTTAAACCACAAATGCTCTTGCACTAGCTCTTCGATGCACATCCACGACTTCTCCCAATACGTAGTCACGTTCAAAGGTCACATGTGACGTTGGCGGAAGAACCGACCCAGTGTTTACAAGTGTGGAGAAGGAGGACCGTTCAAAAGTTGACACATAAATACGTCTTTGTGTCAGTTTATAGTTTAAAATGGTCCGTTCATGTGCGTATCCTGGATGTTTAAATCTTTTGAACCCTAAAAGATCTCTTCCGCTAAGAAAAAAACTGACCTTTCCAGTGTGATTACCTAATGTGTGAAGTCGTAGACGCACATCGCAGAGCTAGTACAAGGTGAGCATTTTTGGTAAAAAGTATAAACATTTATTTATTTTTTTAGAAAATAACCGATTGTTTCACTAGATAAGACCCTTGTTTCTCAGCTGGGATTGTGTAGGGCCCTTTAACGCGGCGATTTGGACCTTCAACACTCCCATTTAAGTCCACTATGTGGAGAAATATCCTGGAATTTTTTTCTTTAAAAACCTTAATTTTTTTTCGACTGGTTTCTCCTCTATGCCCGTCTTTCTGAAACGTGTAGATTTTTACAAAGCTCATCGTTCTGAAAAGTGAGGTGTACGCTGATTGGCCAGCTATTGGCCGAATACCTCAAGCGTGTGACGGAAATGTTACACCCTTAACACACTGTGATGCCGTCTCAGTTGGAACTGCCCCACTTTATAGAACAGCCTTTGAGCACAGACCCATTGTATACTACTCTGCAGTTTCAGGAAACAGTCTTCCATAAAATGCGTCACACAGCGTCACACACGGCGGGCTTGAGTGAGCGGAGGCCGGTGGCCTTGACAACGGCGTGGCCGGCGGATTCGACGAAGGAGTGGCCGGCGGGCGTGCGGCAACCACATGTGATGACCCCGGTCTGGACTCTGCTTCGTCCACGGTGAAAGCCGATCCGGCAATCCACAGCGCGAAGTTGATGTATTTCCTCAGCGACCAGCACGGATCAGCTCTAGGCATGACGAAGCGGATATTGTCCTCTTTTGGAAGGCCAAACAAAGTAGTTTTGCTTTCACAACTAAACACACAGCATCTCCACAACATGGCGCCGGCGGCACCAATACTACAGCAAGAATAAAAGTTAAGCCTTCTTTCTTTGTGTGAACATTTGGGCGGTGTTATGCAAATCTTCCCACACAGTGACGTAGACATGTGGGGGCGTGTTTAAACGAGCCGTTTTAGGAGGGCGTGGACAAGTCTTAAGTTTTATAATAAATATCTATTTGGATTTGAGACTTTAGTCTTTGCAACTTTACAGATCTTCTTTATGCACCAAGAGTTTGTAACACTCCAAAGAGAAAGGAAAAATTTGAAATCGCATCATATGACCCCTTTAACACAAACTAAAGTAGTAAGAACATGAAGAGAGCTGTAGTGTATGGTTTTGAAGCAGGAATTCATCAATGCAGAAGATGCAAATCAGATAACTGAGCAATGCGACCAAAACTATGAATGCAGTTGGATGGAGCTAGTAGCTTTGATATCAAATGGTAGACTTAAGAGTCCAATTGACACAAAAATAAGTCAAGTCACCTTTATTTATATAGCACTTTATACAATACAGATTGTCAAAGCAGTTTTACAGTATTAAACAGAAAAATAGTGTGTCGATAGTGCAAGAGGATGATAGTAAACTCAATTTTCCAGTTAAAGTCAGTTCATCATTGATTCAGTGATGTCATCGTCCAGCTCAGTTCAGTTCAAATAGTATCTGTGCAATCAAGTCGACAATATTGTCAGAAATTAAGTGGCAAGGAACCAATAAAATAAAGCAGTAAAAATGTCAAGAAAGTAGCAGTGTATGGCTTTAGCATTAATGCAAAAGAAGCAAATGAGTTAGCTAATGGTGCAACATGCCCAAAAACTCTGAATGCAGCTGGACAGACCTAATACTTTCGATATCAAATGGGGGGTTTACAAGACTCAATTAACTCAAATTGAATAAGTAAGTCAAGAAAGTGATGGTGTATGGCTTTGAAATTGGAATTCACTGATGCAAAAGATGCAAATCAGGTAACTGTGCAACATGCCCAAAAACTCTGTGTAGCGATACCGCTGAGAGTCCAGTTGCAGGCGTAATGACATTGAGACATCTTACTTTCTACCATGGCTTCCACGCTTGTCAGTTTTTCACTGCAACTACAGGCCTCTGTACAAGTCCCTTCATAATTCTGCAGCATCCAACTAGCAACACCGTATTTGGAGCGAAAAGTCAAAAGAAAACCTGAGCTCATTGGAGAGATGGAGAGAATAAGGAACACTGAGCAGGGAGGCTGTTTCAATTTCATTTATCAGACATCATTTCTCTGCTCCACTGACTCAACAAATTCAGTCTGTCGGCTCAGTGTCACCCCTCCGGGTCCCTACGCCCTCCATACGCACGCCCGGTGACGCAACATTGATAAATTACTCTCTAATAAAGACCTAAACCCATCCCACCACTAGTGTACATCCGTTCTCATTCCAGTTATTGATCTGAAACTTATTTCCCCAGTTCCCAGATGAAAAGGACCAAAGGTGGAATGATTCCCTAGAGGTTGGGAAGGTGTTGTGTAAGTTATGATTGGGGAATGTAGTGTGACGGGGTGAATTTAAGACCAAGGAGGTCTATAATACCTGGAGTTATCTGTTAGAAATTCCATTGATCTCAATGGCAGTTGCTTGGCTCTGCATTTATTCCCCTGGCAATTTGATGTTTGTTTTACTTTTTCAATAGACTAACTCATCCAAGCTGTAGGAGTGTTGGGCTATTGTCTCTAAATGATGAAATACATGGGAATGTGAAAAAAAAAATCCTCAAATGGGGATTGAAACAAGAATAATACTAGAAGAAAGTGGGTTAGACAAACAGGGATGTTTTGAATGTGTACTACCCTCTAACTATCTCTTGGTCTTGTAGCTTGAGGTTTATGGATTCTAACACAACATTGGTTCAGCCCTCAATCTCGATTCTTTTCCCTCTATAAATGGAAAGAAATGCCCAGAAGATACTGTATTCACTTGACCTCAATGCTTGACTCTTGACCCTCACAAACACCGAGACTTTAGGAAGCCAAACATCATTTTGATTATAATGGAAATCAAAAGACTAAATTCTAAAACTCCAAGCTGCGCAACAATAGAGATTAAGAGCAATCATTCCAATGCTTTACAACCAATCACCTGTAGATTCCTCAAGAATACAGGGTCTAAAAGAACTACGGTGAAGTGGAAAATATATTTTTGTTTTCCACTTCACCATAGTTCTTTTAGACCCTAGGTGTCTCTATACTTTGAATCAGAGCTTTTGCCGCTTTTACCCAATCCTCGTTGCATTGACACACAATGCATGTGAATAAAATAAGGTCCAAAGGTTTCTACACAAGTACATATAAGCTACGTTGTATGTTCCAAAATGTCAGACTGCAAGGAATAGTAGACATTAGCATACCACCAAAGACCATCTCTTTCATGTCAACTGTCACTATGGAGCAACAGTTTGAAGACAATCTTGCTTAGTTAAGGGGGCTTTCACACTGGCAGTTTAGTTTGAAACAGGGTGCAGTTTGCATGAAAAGATGATAATGTGAAAGCTGTCATGCGGAGCACACCGGGGTACAGAACCCGAGACTACCTGAAGGAGGTGGTCTGAGTTCGGTTGCAATGGAAGTGTGGCAGGTTTGCTTGAATCTCACTCATTTTTGTGGCTTAATATTCACAGAAACTAGTCCATATTGTGTTTTGATTTAAGTGTACTGACCTAATTTTGATGTATCGATCCAAAATTTGGCAAATTCCGTCTCAGTAAATTCCGTTTTTATGACTGGATTCCACGCTTCTATCTGGGTTTTCCACATTGCGGAAATCATAGGGCCCTAATTATAAAATGTCACCGCCAGACTAATGTCAGTATGCACATGACCACACTTTAGCAAAGCTTTGATCAAGTGGTCGTACTTGCTTAGAGTTTGCTAAGTGTCTCCTAAGGTTCTACTACAATTAATACTTGGGATTGGGGATTTGAATTAACCTCTTAACCAAAGTCATTTTAAAATTTTGCTGAATGACTAATGCACAACTTTTATAAGAAATCAGAAGATGAAACATGTTGAAAAATACAACAGACTTACATTGAACGAGGGACCAGAGCCAATATCCAGAGACCAGAATGTCATCAAGATTGGAGGTGGGCTCTGTTGAATGGGCCATTAAGCGAAGAACCACAACACCCCTGAACTGAGTTTTGAAAAGGCAAGCACCTCAAGTTTTCTTAAAAAAATCTAGTATCTAATAACTGTTCTACTTGATTTACTGTAGGCATGTATGTGTAGATGTAGACCTGTAAGCGATTGCACTGAGGTCTCAAATGTCAGAGAGAGGTTTGGCGACACTGTGGCTGCGACACGGGGCACAACTGCCTTCTGGGAATAAGCGACCAGTCTCAAAATTCATCTCTCTATTTCTTTCTGTCTCTGCACAAAGATTCAATTACTACAAGGCCGAGCGCCAATGCAAAACTTTATACATACAGCAACAAACACGATAGCGTGATACCAAATAACGAGAGAGTCTCACAGTTTGAATTTCTGATGATCAGGCCTCCAGCAGAGATGAAAGTCACACGCTCAAAGACATGAAATCCATTTGATCAAGCACTACATAAAATACATATCAAACTCTCTAGGGAATGATGGACATCTCTACATAAACCAGAATATTTGTTATAAAGTCTCAAGTGGAAGATCATTTATCCTGATTCACATTCTGTAGATGCACTCATGTCATGTCTTATTTTACAGTTATTTTTGTCACAGCACATCAAACACTGACGCTGAATGTTTTTAGATTCAACCTTGCTTTTCACTTATAAAAATAAATGTTATTCCAATTAGAAATTTTAAATATTTAAACATTTTACTGCTTGACAGCACAAGACAATTGTTCTTACCAGTTCTGCTTCTAGATCCAGAATTTACATTGAAAGAATTGTATACTATAAAAAAACAACCTTAATAATTAACACTGAAATTAATATTACGAGGTTCCAAAAACATGCAAGATTATGAACATGACATTTTGCTCAAGAGTTATGAACATAAGCTGACATTGCAAGATCTTTTGAGATAGTTCAATAAACTTTCTACTTTAAAAGGTAATTGATTGAAAAAAATAAAAAGTCAATAAATAAACATTTCGACTGTCAGAAAGATTATTATTTTTGCAAAAAAAACAAAAAAACAAGCAATGTCAAACAAAATCCCTAAAACTTACAGAAAACCTCGACACTATTCTTTTCTGCACTGGTATTACCTTCAGAAAATCTTATCAAGTTTGTAAGAGTGTTATTTGGCATTGTTAAATATCCAATTATTGAAGTTATGCAGGTGTTATGAGAAGTTATGCAGAAGTTATGAGCCTGGCTGAAACATCAAAGAAAGGTGGTTATCAAGGTAACGATTGCCTGATTAATCGTATTACGCTTATTTTTTCACTTTGCAAATTTCTGTCAATTCAGTCCAGACAGTGTAAGAGGTTCAGACCTAGTTACCGCTCTTAATGCTTCAGAGAGCAAATCTGTTAAATTACTTTTAAAAATGCTACATTGTTCACAGTTTAACAGACTGTGGCACTCACTGGGGCGAAACCCTTCCCTCCAAAACCACAGCTCTAATTCCTTAATCAGGCAAGCCAAATGAATTTTGAAAAATGCTCTATTCTTCAAAAGACCAACGTTGCCAATTTGCATAATAGGTTTGGCATTATCAGTACGGTGAGCTCCAAATGGAAAAAAACAAAGAAAAATTGTCTCGTCTTCAGACATGCAGGTTCAATGGAGAATCCCCAGTTACCACCAAACAATTAGTTATGAAGGAACATGTGATTGTAGATATTGTGTAGCAAGCATGCTGGACATTGTGCTTGTAATAATTGGTCCTACTGACAGTTTGTTTGAGATTTGAGAAACTCAAATTAATGAAACTTATAGTCAATTAAATATCAACAGACAAAATGTTTGATTTGTATTATATATTAATAAGCATTGAAATTAACATTACGATTAATAATAGGGTCGGGGAAATAAATCGATGCATCGCAAATCGAGAAATTATTCTGCATCGATTCTGAGATTTTCTGAATGCATCACGATTCATCGCGACCACCTCAAATCGATTCAGAGCTTATGCTTTAGAAACAGTATTACTCTGCTTGCTTCCTGTCCCTTACACACTTGAACCTAAAATAATCATTCATAAAGTTCGAGAAGTTTGAAGCGAATTACTGTCAGACTCTGTTCCATGTTTTGTGTGTGTCCATAATGGATGAAAAATAATTTTGAAAATAACTTTCAATCATCTTTTAGAACCTTTAGAAAAATCTTCAGAAAAAAATACGTTTTTTTGTAAAACTATTTTAATATATCCTTTAAAATCTTTTATTATTATTATTATTATTATTATTTATTCATGAGACAAGGATGAACTGAAGGACCCCACCTAATAATTACATCAATAAAATAAGTTACCTCAGTATCCTCATGTACATAAAGTATTAATGTTTCTTGACTCTTTCACAGCTTAGAAGTCTGTCAGACTCTGTTCCGTGTTTTGTGGTTGTTTTCCTCATGTGCCTTCCTTTCCCATGTTTAATTTGTCCCAGGTGTGTCTCGTCATCCCCTCCTCCTGTGTGTATAAATAGTGTTCCCAGTCCCAAGTTCTCTGTCCGCTGTTAAACGTCTTCCTGAGTTCGTCTCCCTTGGTTCCTGAAAAGAAAGTCTTGGTAAAGTATTCTCCAGCGTCTCCTCGTTCCTCGTGTGTGTGCACCGTGACAGAACAGCGGATCAAACAGTAAGCGGCATCCCTTCCCCGTGTTTAATTTCCGTGTTTCTACGAGTATGCCGGGGAGTTTTGCAAGCTCGCCGCGGTATCGACGATAGAGGACGCCGTCCTCAATCAGCTGTTCTGGCTCGGGGCCAACTACCATCGCCCCGTGGACCTCCCAGACACCACTGGACTAACTTGGAGGGAAGGAGTTTTCCGGTGTCTGGGGAGTGTCCGGTCCCGAGCCAGAACCAGTCCGCCGCCGTCCGCGGCTTCCCCAAGTCAGCCGGCAGTTAGTGTGGCAAGCCCGAAGGACGTTAATGTGGCAGCCCCTGAGCTCGCTCCAGTGCCGGCTCCAGCTCCTGAGCTCGCTTCAGTGCCGGCTCCAGCCCCTGCGTCTCCTCGTTCCTCGTGTGTGTGCACCGTGACAATTACAAGGGTATTCAAAGTGAGCTGTGTTTACATTAATATCGTATCATAAAAGCATTTTGAGCTGAGGTGTAATTACATGACTCACACAAGCGCTCTTCTTCGTGAGCATTTGAGTGTGCGGTTAAAGTCTAGATTAGAGTGCCATCTGCTGTTAAAAACCAAGCTCAGAATTATTACAGAGATAATCGCGATGCATTCAGAATCGATCCATGAATTGCGTTGTATTGATTTATTGTGACAGCCCTAGTTAATAATTGCTTAACTGATTACTTTTCATTGTTAGTTCAGGTTAACTAACGTAGTTAACAAATGTAGGGTAAGTGTACCCATTAAGCCCATCAAGTTTAGGTGTTTTTCATAGATATTAATGTGGTTTATAAGAAAAATTATTTGTTCAAATGCAAGATTTATCTCTCATTTGAAAATGTATTAATTAGTTAATGTACATTTTAGAATATAAAATTAAGATATTTTATGAATAAAGTCAAAAGTCTGGCATATGGGCTTAATTGGTACTTTGGCACCATTTAAGCCTGCATGTGTTCCAAATAAGCCTACATCATAATGTATTCACAAAAATGGATTTTAAAGAAGTAAAACATTATCCCATGACAGGGAAATATTTAAAAAAATCATTTTACTAATGTTTAACACTCATCACCTGAACCAACATTCAACATGAAAAACATACAATATGCAAAGCAGAACACTTCATGACCTGTAAGTATTGTAAAAAGACACATTAGTCTAAGCCACTTTTAGATCACCTCACATTTTCCTTTTTGTCATTTTACACTTAGCCTATTTAACAGTCTATTTTCTTGTTTACAGTCTACTTGAAATCTCACTCTCTACCGCTGAGCTGAGGAAGGTCTCCCATCCCTGATGAGCATCAACTCTGATTCTGGCCTCCACTCTCTCCCTCAAAGACTTTCTGTCCACTCCAAACTGTTTTATTAGCAGACTTTTTTTTTTTACACTGTGCCCTCAGTGAGGCTTGGCAAATTTAATGTTTGAGAAATCATATAGGACCTAATCCAAAAACATAAGCAGATTTAGCAAGCCACCCTTTTTGCTGCTGTTAAATTGATTGGGTTCAGAAAACTTGAATATTCATTATTCAGTCCAAATTGTCTGAAGCAGATTTTACTTTATGCATTAAAAATACCATACATATATTTTTATAATGAAACTGCAAATATAAATGCCCAGTGAACATTTTAATTTCTAGTGTTGAATGAGGCCAACCACACAATACATAGCCATACAATGTTCAACTGTGAAGTATGAATCATAGATGACTCTTATACATGGAAGCAAAGAAAAACATCTTAAATTAATGATACTAGTCCTGAATAGCAAAATAATAGCATATTAAAGGAAAACGCATTCACGTGATTTCTTTCAAAATGCCTACACAGTATACATGGCCTACAAGAAATGCATTTTCTTCCTTCCGCCTCATATGGCATGTCTTTATTTTCATAATGAGAGATGCATTATGAATACGGTGAATAGCGTTATGCTACAAAGATAAAATAATAAGAACATGAACGCTTCTTAATGTAGGTCATCTCTTAAAAAAAAGAAAACCGTGTACAGGCTCAGCTTCTGTTTTCAGAGTATAATTGAGTCTCCTTATGAACAGATTAATAATTTAAAGCAGCCAAATGAATAACTGATGCTGTTAAAATGCCTCTACTTTAAGAAATGCATTTGACTTTTACACATCTCTTTATAAATGACAGCGGCAGTCACACCTCTAATTCAGGAACGAGTTTAGGGGTTGCTTGCTGCCTGTCTGCATGTCAACAGATTAACGTGTATCCTTGTATCTCAACGTAAAAAGAAAATGGATGTCATTTTACAGTTTGCCACCCAGGTGTCAGAGGTCAATATGCAAAAAGAGGCATTTGAATGCAGCTATTGATATTTAGATTTTCAAAGGGAAGTGACGATTAAGAGCAAAGAAAGCAATGCCGGTTTCAACCAAATGTTTGTACTTTCATGTGCTGGATTTGAAAAGCCGACCTTGAGAAGGTAAGTAGTAGTTTAGCTGCTGCAATTTTGCAATTTACCAATAATCAAACATAGAAAGTGTTTGAGGCGTATCCCTTAAAGGGGTCATATGATGCGATTTCAAGTTTTCCTTTCTCTTTGGAGTGTTACTAAAACTAACGACATTATTAACTGTCTTGATATTTACTTTGAAAGCTGAAGCTCGCGATTATAGTAAGGGGCGTTACATTTCCGACGCGTGCTTGTGGTGTTCGGCCAATCACAATGCACTGGGTCAGCTGGCCAATCAGAGCAGACTGAGCTGGTCAAAGGAGGGGGCTTTGTTGAAAATGATGCATTTGAGAGAGGCGGGGCATAGAGGACCTACAAAAATGTATTTATTATTTGAAAAATAATGTGTTTTTTGAACATTAAAGCATGTCAACATATTCTGTTACACCAAATACACAAAATAATGATCTTTAAAATAGCATCATATGACCCCTTTAATAAAAAGATTCAAGTGCATAAAATGGCCTTTAAAAAGTAAAGATGAGTTCAATTAAAACGTTGGCTCTCTGTTAATATTAAATAATTAAATAAAATATTATTTTAAAGACAACATTAAATTAAGATATTCGCTTTTTTAAAAACATTTCCGGTCTTGTTATAAAATATTTAGTGGTACACGTTATTTCGAAGACGAAAAATCTCTTAAGCCTTCTACACACTGCACGATTTTAGCAATCCTATAAATTCATTACAAATCACATGGACCTAATAAACTTGGGTACGACATGCATGCAGACTGTACTATGATGACACCTATTGGTTCGTACACTATGACACAAGTTACTATTGAAGAATAAAACGTCATTAGCATGTGCTAGTGGTAAACAAAAAGAGGACGATAAATCACACTTTAGTAGTTATACTTTTTATGTTTGCTGAAAAAAGAAGAAGCTGTGAAAGAGGAAGTGAAAAGTTTTAGCGCCATGTTGCGTTGATCAACACGCCATTTCATGTTGCATTTTAATTGGCTGGTCAGTAGACGTAGGTTGTAGCATCAAACACACTGTGCAATGATCATGCTGTATTTCTGACACTGTCAGAAAATTATCACAGGCTATCTTTGATCGCAGGTCCGTGACAACAGCCGTCTTTGAACCTCTCTCACTGTGCGACATAGGACCACTGTTTAGAAGTCACAATCACAGAAATCGCCACAATTGTTTCACGATGCCAATCTTTCGTCCGGGACGGTCACCGTGATTTTGCCAAGCAAGACATGTTCCTTGATCAACATCTTTTGTTGATCCTGGATCAACATTATTGTCCAAAACCTAGAACTAACCCTATCCCTAAACCTAACATTATCTATAATTTATCCCTAAAATCAGAAGGAAATGAAGGGGTAGAAGCTGTAGGGATTTCTATCATGAACGGACACTGATATGCCCCTATCAGCCATCATGAGGTCTGGATTAATCTAATCAAGAGATACCACAGAGATCTTTTGTATGAGAACTACAACTTATAGATACCTCGTGATATCTTGTGACCACCAATGAATGTAACTATTATATCCAAACAGGAAAAGGAAAGTAATTTAATCACGCCCTCAGGCCTGCAAACACGGGATCTATGCGTGACTATCACATGACGTTTAACCATCTGCTTCCTGTCCTTTCTGAAACCCTTACGTTTCTTTTGTCACAGACAAAGAAACAAAACTTACAACAGACAATTTCAACAGATAATCATTTATGCGCATAACAGGTCAACTATATTCACAAATAATATGTTTATGTCTGATGATGTGTGATGTGTTTCCTGTTGTTTAGAATTTAACTGCAGTAAAAAAAAAACCGATTTAATTTTGTCCACCGAGACAAAAATAAGTCGCTTTAGAGCGCACAAGAGAGAAACGAGCGTATTCCTTGTTTACTGTCTTTTGAAAGTCCTTAATAGTTTGATTTGTTGGTGCGTATTCCACTTCCAAATTCGTCTATGATAATCTCCCGGCTTGGCTTGACAATTAACCTAGCTAACTACTTGCCATTTAATTCACTAAAAAACTAGTGAAATTGAAACGCGGTGCTCAGAGAGAGCGTCCGAACGCTATTATTACTTTTGGGAGAATTATGAAACCTTGATCAAGTGAAATCATGGTTAAATCCACGCGTGTTTTTGTCTGTATAAATATGTGCTGATATCCGCTGAAGATATAAATGACAGTGAATTAATTGCAGTAAAGCTGTACATTAATTTACCTCACTCTAACGAGTGATGTTTGTAAACAAATAGCCAAGCTAAGCTATTAGCATTGAAGGCTAGTGGTTAGCACGTAGCATTTTGTGGTCCCAAAGGCAAAATGCATTGCAGTGTTTGAAGTGTTGAAGTGACTTGCTTAATTACATCTGAACTTTATCTTTCGCTATGTCATACAGATTTCATCCTATTTTTCTTTCCTCTCCTCCCATTGAACAGAACAGACAGATGCTAACTTTATAAACCTTATTGCAACGCGATTTTAACCAAACGTCATGAACCTTACTGTAACTGTTACGCGATTTTAACCAACCATCAGATTAGTGACCCTTCAGCTTGTTTACTATACCAGTTTAAACGCTGTTGTTTTATTAACAATTAATTATGGTTCTCGTCCTCATTACTTTAATGCTATGTTGTGATTGATTCCATAACTGCTCAATTTTAGTGACATCAGTAGATATTATTAATTTGCTATACTTAAGGATTTGAAATCGTTAATTTAACTTCGAAATTAACTATAGATTTGAAATGTTAATTTCATTTCACAAATTAATTAAAGTTTGCAGCTTCCACATAGCAACAATATCTACTGATTAATTTAATTATAAATTGCTCTTACTATCTAGTGACCATAACATTAGAATTTTTAATCATTAACTTATCAATAGGGCTCTGAAATCTTTAATGGCATTTGTAAGTAACTAGGATACTTACGAATTAATTTAATTATAATTGCTCTTATCAATTGTTAATAATGACACCAGTAGATATTGTTGGTTTATCCGTAGGGATTTGAAATGAAGTTAATTTCATAATTAATTACAGATTTGAAATTTTAATTTCATTTCATAAATTAATTTCAGTTCCTGCCTCCACATAGTAACAATACTTATTGATGAAGTTGAATTGTAATTGCTAATTATAATTAAAAGACAACAACATTAAAAGTTTAAGCTTTAAGGATAACAAGTTACTAATACTGATTTCATAATTAATTACATAGTTGGAATTTTAATTTCATTTAATAATTAATTACGGGTCCTGTTTCCATATTGCCACAATATTTGCTGATCAGTTCAACTATAATTGCGTTGCTAATTTTAAGGACAAACATCATCAAAATTTTAATCCTTAACTGTCAATAATGCAATACAATTTTAATTTCATGGTTAGCTCATTAGGGTTTGGGTTATCCTGCTTCAAGATATTGATTGATTAATAGTAATTTTTAATTACTCTCATCAATTTTAATGATAACATCATTAAATTCTAACCAGGAAATACCACTTCTAACCTGAAATTCTAATTTAATTAGCCTTCTCTCCTCTCCTCTCTCTCAGCTGTTTCCTTCTGAGTTGACT
>NW_015540857.1:294658-302338 GCF_001515605.1 Sinocyclocheilus anshuiensis | reverse complement strand
TGCCCTCCACAAGGAAGCAGACCGCCAAGGACTTAAAGACGTTCTGTACAAGTACAAGGACTCCTTCGCAAAGGACTCCCTGGACTGTGGCCTGACCAACATCCACAGTGTGCGCATCCCGACAAGCTCAAATGCACCACCCACATTTGTGCGGTAGTACAAGATTCCAATAGCGTCATATGACCCAGTGCAAGAAATTGTTGACTCCATGCTGGAAAAGGGGGTCATCCGGCCCTGTAACAGCACATACTCTGCTCCGATATGGCCAGTCATGAAACCCAACGGCAAATGGCAGCCCACTATCGAATATCGCAAGTTGAACCAGCAAGTACTCTTGTCACGATGGCCAATGACCCAGTTGGACCAAGAGATTCCCAAAATCAAAGGCTCAACAATCCTTTCCACAATGGACGTCGCCTCGGGATTTTGGACAATCCCCGTCCACCCTGATGACCAACACAAGCTGGCATTCACCTTTGCCAATCGACAATACACCTTCACACGGTGTGCCTTTGGCTATGCCCTAGTCCCCTCATCAGGGAACTCCCTTAACTCAACTTTAAATTCAGGTCCCGAAACTAGGATTGACTCCTTTCACCAAAAAATGTTTTTTGTCATAAATCGTTGAAACCGATGGCTAGTTGACACCCCAGAGCGTACAGCTACCCTCACCCACGATCAACACGACACTGCCACGCGCATTATCCTGCCCAACCAGACTTTATGGATCAATGTCCCTAAGGATCCTCCATATTGACGATTTAGCATTGTATCACCTTACCGACGACGAGTATCAGGCCGAACTCGAAATCTCACCCTTCTTCAAACAGCATTCCTTCGGAACTCAACAAACCTGATTGAGATTACGCCTATACCGCCTCGTCGAACCTCTGACAATTAGAGCAAACGAAATGACACAATAATGATACAAGTAATCCTAAAAGATGCACCCCTATGTCTTCTCAAGTTTCTAACCTGATCATTCCCAAATTACCCATGTCCTGCACCAGGATTCAGTCAGTGATGAGATGTTGTTTGTGCCTTGTGCGTGTCTGTTCTCTCTGCCTCTTGTTCCAGTGCCCGCTGACGTTCGCAATGGGAACCTCACCGAGCAAAAGGGGGATATATGTAGGGATTTCTAGTACATGAACGGACACTGCTATGCTCCTATCAGCCATCAGGAGGTTTGCTAATCATCCCAGCACATGACTCCAATATTCTAGGTCGACTTCCTGCCAGTCACCTCTGGCTTTCACTTTGGTGACAGCGCTACAAGCGCTCCCATGCCGCAACATCGCACAGCGAGACTCCAGAACTCAAAAACTTCAGCTGAAACTTTGCGATCTTCAAAGAACTTAAAGTATTGCAAACTCAGACTTTTAGATTAAAATTTGAAATCAGTTCTAATCAGGTGGACTTCGAATTTTCAGATTCGAGTCCTTTCAAAACCTGAGCTAGAAATAAAATGAATGATTAATTCCCTTATAGAATTAATGAGTTAAATTCCTTACATTGCTACAAAGCACCTAACTCTGGTTGCAAGGATAAAACTGAAATTTCCGAGTCCTTTCAAAACCTGAGCTAGAAATAAAATGAATGATTAATTCCCTTATAGAATTAATGAGTTAAATTCCTTACATTGCTACAAAGCACCTAACTCTGGTTGCAAGGATAAAACTGAAATTTCCTGTAAACTTATCCCTCAATTCTGATTGGTTGCTTGGAATGTTGTTCCAGCAGGAACATGTTGCACTTGGTGAAATCACATTCACCGTGGTGAAAAACAAGTGCTTAAGGGCATTTGAAAATATTTGAAAAGATGAAGCCTAGAAAAGTCTCTCAAGACTTTAAGGTTTTAATGACCATAAAATGACAAATTTAAATAAAAATCTGAGACACAAAACGAAAAAGAAATATACTACTGGAATGTGTTTTACAAGAAAATACAATTTCTTTCTATTTAAAAATTTGAATTTTATACTTTAAAGTTTAAAGGAATATTTCACCCAAAAATGGAAATGTCTTCCGATTCAGACAAGATGACGTTTTAACTGGAGAAAGCAATATTATGAATAGAGGACTCATATTTTAGCTGGAAACAATGGTTTAAAGTTAAAAACATATTTTCACTTCACAAGATATTAATTGAAGGACTGGAGTCATGTGGATTATTGTAATGTTTTTATCAGCTGTTTGGACTCTCATTCTGACGGCACCCATTCACTGCAGAGGACCCATTGCTGAGCAAGTGATGTAATGATACATTTCTCCAAATCTGTTCTGATGAAGAAACAAACTCAACATTTTAAGCAAATTGTCGTTTTTGGTTGTCATTTGTTTTGGTTCTGTCAGTGTACGTTTTTTTTGCTAGCTTGTTGGTCGTCTTGAAATTGTTACTGTATGTTGTTTTATGCAAAAGTCCCTTTGAATATCGGCTGTTTCAGCAATGTTATCTTGCCTGCTTTGCTGCCCGTCCATCTGTGTTACTGCTGGAACTTACTGCAGTTTTAACGAAAGCCTGGTCGAAGCAGCCACAGGCTATTGACGGATTTCTAAGGTGTTTGCCCTCGTTTTCTCTCCCTTCGACGCTGGACTGTACATCCTGCGCTCAATGGACAAGTGCTCGGAGTCTGAACGATCTAGAGGGTGGCAGAAATATAACTCTGGTTTTCTGTACATGTCTAGATCTAATACTGACATGCTGCACACGCTAAAAAGACACTTTGTTTTCTTATACCTTCCATTAATGTTTTTTGAGTTGAGAGCTTGACCCTGATGTGCAAATGAATGGCTGTCGTGTTCCATGAAAAATGTCATTTCTTTAATTGGTTACAATGGGATACACAGGTGAAGCCAGTGAACGACAAAGTTTCTGTCTGTGAAGCTGTCCTTGAAGAAGTTTATGCTCTATGACTATGTGCAGTAACATGGGGAAAAGAAAAAAAAAAGACAGAAGCCAACTTGCAGCACACATTAATAATAATTTCGAGGATTTATGCTACTAAAACTGCTTGTTTGTTTTTTACACAGGGAAACTAGAGTAATAAAAAGTTAATAATTGAGAACCAAATAATTAAATCAATCTTGCCGTAACAGCTGAAAAAGCAAACTACTAGTAAAAAAAAAAAAAAAAACCTTTATGTCTTCTGGTTGTCATCAAGTGCATCTGTAAATCTCTCTCTCTCTCTCTTTTAAACATACATAGCGTAACTCAAGAAACCATGTCAAGAACAGTTTCAGATAATGAAAAACAAATAGAATTAGCCTGTTTAAACATGAACAACCAACATTTTCATATATAATATTAGTATATTATTAAAAATATCAATATTCTTAATAATACGTTTTAGCATCTGTGCATGCACGAACCTTATTTTAGTATCACTGTGATACTATATTGTTTTTATTAATATTTTGAATCAGTTTTTATTTTTATGTTTTCTGTTTTCATTTATATATGCATAGTTTCATTCATTTTTATTTCAGTTTTAGTTTTAGATCAAATGAGAAATGTTGCTTTGGCAAATAGCTAAAGTATATTTTTTATATTCTATTTTAGTTAACATTTATTTCAAGTAACTTGTTTAATTGTTTTAATTTTAGTTTCAGTTTTAATTAACTATAATAAGCCTGGGCATATATAATCATTAGAATTTAGCTTAAAAACAACAACAAACTTAGAAATTATATTTAAGTAGGCCTATTTATACTGTAAAAAATTACCGTGAATTTAACGGTAAAAGACTGCCTTTTGATTCGGAGGTGAAATGTTACCTGGATGCTTTTTTTTTTCTTTCTTTCTTTTTCTGTAAGTTGCAGTCATAAGTGTTCAGCAACAACCAAAGTGTCATTTATCTTCATGCAAGAAGAAGGTACTTGACCCTCTTGTTCCTTTATGCAAATAGAAAAGCATTTAGATGTAAAAGGATGTTGAGATAAGATTGCTGTTGAATTTTGATGCCAAATTTTTGGGAGGGGAGGGGGTGTGTCTACGTTAAATCCCGCTTAATATTCATGAGGAACGTTGTCTGAGAGAAGCAATTATAACAAGAGTAACAGGGTTCAGGTTTAGACGTACGCGAGTGACCTTCATGTGTTCGTCTCATCCCTCATTTGCTATTTAAATACAGTCATTCATCACGGCGCTGCTGTCACACAGTTGTCACCGACGCAGGTGTGTTTCTGATAAGACACATGAAACAGCTTTTCATTCGTAACTTTTTTTTTAGGGTTTATCACATTACGTCTCTTTATTCTCAATGTCGTCTTCTGCCTCCTTGCATCCCTGTGGTTTTCAACTTCTTTATTTTTTTACCCCTTACTTTCCCTCTTTTCCTTGCTGTCACCATCCCCAAACTTATGAATTCAGTGTCGGTTCACTTTTTCCTTTTGATAAAACAGTTATCTGTGTAGTCAAGTGCAGCGAAGTCGACACCCAACAGTTGACATTTGGGAGCGACCAAGTGACACAATTTATTGAATTGTAGCCTATATTTTTGCCTAATCCCAATAGGATCTCAAAATAACCAAAAAATCCAGAATTTAAATGTATTTGAAGCAGAAACGTGTCAGCATGTACAGGTATGTACAGTACACATGCACATTGAATTTATATGTAAAAACATTTATAAACATTATATATTGTTATATTTATGTTTTTTATATATTTATATATTTTTAAATGGCTATTTACATATATACACCAGTAAAAGACTGGAATTTTGGAGGATTTTTAAGATTAAATCTTCATTATTACTCTTATTAAAAACAGTAATATTGTGGAATATTATTACAATTTAAAAAGAACTGTATTTTAAGATTTTAAAATGTGAATTATTACTGAAACTTCAATGTCATGTGATCCTTCAGAAATCATTCTAATGCTGAATTGGGTTTTTATTATTATCAATGCTGAAAAAGTTTTTGCGGCTTAATATAAAAAAAAAATCTAATAGAACAGACTGATGGAGAAAGTAAAAAAAAATATTTGAAATATAAGTGTTGTGTAATATTATACATTTCTTTAAATCAATTTAATACTTCTTTGCTTACTAAACATTCATTACTTTCTTTTTCTTTGTTTTAAATCTTATTTACCCAATTTTTTGATTTTTGTATGGTAGTTTATTGCAGCTGCAGTTTATATATGATATATATAATATATATATATATATATGTATATATATGTATAATGTCATAAGTAGAATCTACTTTTGGATTTATAATTACCTTTTAAAGATTATATATCAGTGTGCAATCGAATATCAATGCAATAATTTCCTGAGTGCTTTTTGTCATCACTGGCTAAATTATTCATGAAAATGCGCATGTGATGACTTCTTTCAACATGTCAGCCTGCATGTGTACTTCATTTGCATGAAAAACTAGTCATACAAAACACTACCAACCAAAATACTTTGACATCCTTTGGTGCCAATAAAATAAATTAATCTCCATGACAGGCCTCCACAAACCTTTTTCCGTCGCTACAAATACAGTAGCAATTTATGGCTTGTGTCATTTCGTAAGCGGTTGAATAGAGAGACAGTCATAAATAACAGTAAGTGATAGCTGACATTCAAAGGTGAGCGGGCAGTGAAAGTGATTGGAATATGAAGGTCTGGGCCTTATAAAGCTCATCTAGCCCTGGAGCACTGAGACTGATCCCTCATTCAGCTATCTATTAAGTTTAAGTGCTGACAGACAGACTCAAAGCCTTTCCAAAACACTTGATGAACTTCTTGTGTTGATCGTTTTCCCATCGGTTGAATCACTTTATGTTTTGAAGAGTTATAATGCTGGGCCACAGTCAAAGTGAAGCAAACGTTTTTGAAGATGAGGTATTCCTTTTTCTACCTTTATGACCTTGGTTGCATCAGCCATGCACAAGTTACAACTTAGCTTAAGTGTTGCATAAGCTGGCAACTTCCGGAGCACAAACACTGACAGTGACTGAATCGCTGGAGATTTCCATGTGTCTCAGGGATATTGGTTGCTAATATAGCTACTGCTGCATCTAACTGTGAAAGATGCAAGATCCATGTCTACAATCACAATAGCAGTTGGCCCCTGCTCATTTGCATAAAGTCAAACCTTGCAATAACATTCAAATTTCTATAAATAATTAAAAAACTAAATAGAATGAGCCTATTTGACATTTGAGAAATATATATAATTTATATTAATGAGTTTTATTTGAATCAAATAAAAGTTGATGTCATTAAGAAAAATAACAATTAGTATACATAAAGCTTATGACCTTTCAGATAAATCTGGCCTTAGCAAATTATTTATATAAAAAGCATCAAGTTAGAGGTTGTCAAACTGCACAAAATCACGAGAGAGCTGCCTATAACTTGTAAAAATGTGTAATATTTTGGTCCTCACATCAATGACCATCAACAGGGTTCTACTGACCAGGTGAATTTGACCAATTACACATGAGATTCCTTTATTTACCCAATGCATGAGAGAAAAACTTATCAAAACCTCAAGGTGACGGCTTCAATATCCTAGTCCGGAATCAAACTTTTTATTTTTAACTTTTCCCTCAAGCAAGCACTGCTATTACGGGACAAATATGGAGAGAACAATGCAATCAATCACACAGACACCTGCCGCAACAAGCTTTGGGACAGAGCTCAGGGCTGCGGGCCTATTTCACAACACAGCCTGTCTGGAAGTTATGCTTACAGTCCACACTAACAAGAAGTGGACAAAAGACCTTCTGAGGCTTCATTCAAATTCGCAAAATGCTTATAAAAATCCCATCATTTACTCACCTTCATATCTTTCAAAATCTTGAAAAGATGTTGTGATGTTTTCCAAAATGAGCATATCAACTGATTGCCAGAGACTGCAGGCTAGGAACATGAGAAACATTTTTTCCCACGCAAATTTCCGTCAGTCAAGTTGCTGTCTTCTCCTTCTTCTTTTAATGTTTTATGGCGGTTGGCAAACCAGCTTATGTGCATATTCCGCCACCTACTATGATGGAGTGTGAGGTAATGATATCAAGGGAAATAATAATAATAATTAAAAAAAACTACATTTTGTTATATAACTTTATTTTCAGGAAATGTATAAGAGCTTTGTTCAGTCACGTGTCTCATATCCTCTCAGATGTTCAGAACCAAACTACAGATGCCAGTTCGCGAATGAATTACTGTACTTTTTTGGGGTTCTTTTCGATTAATCTTTCAAAATCAAGCGGTTTGAATAGGTTTGTGATTCACTTATGACTCGGAAGGCTAATGCCGAGTTCACACTGCATGATTTTCAAACTTGTCAGATCGCCATTGTTTTCACACTGCGCGACTATCTGGGGTAGCATTCAGTCGCTGCTGTGTTCACATTGCACGATGGATCGGCGACAGGGGGTTTCACACTGCATGACTTCACAATAGGAAGAATCGCCGACAGCTCTGTCTGGTCCGCAAACTACGTTTCACAACAAAACACACGCGAGAAGTGATAAGGAAATAACGAGAGAACCCGCGTGCGTCAGACCGGAGTTCTTGAGAGAGACTGGAATTATTAAAAAAAATATATATAGCTATATGTGAGCTGATTTCCAGCTAAAAGGAGAAAAAGAAAAACAGATTATACAGGAGGGAGATGCAGGGAACAGGGATTGGGTGTTCTGCAAAGAGAGTTGGAGGTAAATAATTTTGCAGTAAC
>NW_015540857.1:264628-294435 GCF_001515605.1 Sinocyclocheilus anshuiensis | reverse complement strand
CGCCAACAAATGCCCGAAATCGGTGCTCGTTCACGCGAGTGACAATCACGCAGTGTGAATTATCAAAGGCACGATCTGAGGGAATCGCTGACATGTCGATATCTGGAGCTGTCGCCGATTCACAATCACGCTGTGTGCAATGATTTCTGACTGAAAACTACATCGGCGATGACCTACAGCCAATGAGAGACCAAGATACAGGGCAGAAGGAGGTTCGGGGAGGAGTTATAGACCAGAATATCAGTATATTAATAGATATATGAACAATATCATACAGAAACAAGCACAAACGTTTGCTTGACCAGCCACAACATCAGCATAACAGTTAGGCTACTGCAAAATTATTTACCTCCAACTCTCTTTGCAGAACACCCAATCCCTGTTCCCTGCATCTCCCTCCTGCATAATCTGTTTTTATTTTTCTCCTTGTAGCTGGAAATCAGCTCACAGACAATTTGCGGGCTATATATATATTTTATAATTCCAGTCTTGCTCGAGAACTCCGGTCTGACGCACACGGGTTCTCGCGTTATTTCCTTATCACTTCTCGCGTGTGTTTTGTTGTGAAACGTAGTTTGCGGACCAGACAGAGTTGTCGGCGATTCTTCCTATTGTGAAGTCATGCAGTGTGAAACCCCCTGTCGCCGATCCATTGTGCAATGTGAACACAGCAGCGACTGACTGCTACCTCAGATAGTCACGCAGTGTGAAAACCACGGTGACCCGACGACTTTGAAAATCGTGCAGTGTGAACTCGGCATTTGCAAAACGGTCTGGATCGGGTTGCGATTCAGTCTGAATGATTCGGACAGCACAGTTGCGCACTGAATCATCTGGAGCGGTCAAACAGGTTTGCAAAATGGTTGAATCGTTTCGCGAATAAGTTTGGATGATTTGAACACACTAGATCGTTTGGAGTGGTTGTACAACAACATAAGCGCAGGATAAAGTGGGATCTATTGATTTGTAATACATTTTCACTGATTACGATATTCTGAGAAATATGTTCCTTACATTTCAGAAGTGAATTACTCACTCGTAAGGGAACATGTCTGAATCGTTTGTGCGATTCAGTCTGAATGAATCGGACAGCTCACGCAACCATTTAGCTTTGGAAGCAGACGCCTCACACATTTGAATCTTTTGGTGCGGTTTCTTCCTCAGTAAAACAGAGGTACTTCACAACTCAGAAACGAGGCCTCGATGAAGTGGATATTTACCTAAAAGTCACTGAAACCAAACTTGCAAATGCATCCTATCGTCGATTAAGCGTTTTTATTAAACTACACCACTCTAAACTGCAGGTCAAACTAAAGTGAGTAATACACAAACTTAATGTAACAAATTGTGCCATTTACAGTTGTTGTTGTTGTTTTTATTTATTTGGACATTTACCATACCATTGGTAGGCTACATGAATTAGTTATCTTTCATCACCATATGGTACCTCCACAGGAGGCTATTTTTAGTCAGGCAGTTCTGAGAAAATTGTGCTGTGTCATATGAATAACTCTTCTGAATATGCTTTTTAATCATACTTAAAATATTGTTACAGTCAAAAGCAAATGTAAAAAAAAAAAAAAAAAGTATGATGCTTGGTGCTGTTTTGGTCAAAATTTCCCCTGGATGCCATACCTAGGGTGCCAAATGGGGCAGTATGGTCTTGGATTGGCATGAGTGTGAGTAGATGAATTTGTTATAGCTACATTTAGCTCAAAATGGTTCAACCAAATAACAACAGTTCTGGGGTGTGAAGAACAGAGTATTAAAATAAATACAGCACATCTTCTAATTTTACATCAGTCTTATTTATAGTGTGATTCAGTGCAGGATCTACAGCCAGTAGCCATGTCCTCTTTGGCTGCTGAGCTGGATTCAGGCATCCAGGGCCGGTATAAATACGTTGATTTGTGTGTTCCTATCTGTTCATGTCTGCGGCCCGCATTGATTTCATATGAATTTCACCTTTAAGGGCTACCATTTTGTGACAAGGTACATTTTCTCTTTTACCATTTACTGGATGACGGTTTCACATGTAGAAAATATATCGAGCCTCTTTTTATTGATATTGAGCGGATGCACCGTGCAAAGTGACCTTCCTGCGAAATGGCTTGAAAATGGATCATCTTGTGATAGGCCATGGTAGTACAATTTACATTCAGTGCTTTTAAAATACTTCTGCAATTCACTGTATGTATTTATTTATTCATTTTAATGAAGGTGATGCATAAAGGATCTAATAAATGTAGTGATATAGCCCTCTAGCTAAATGATTTATAATATTTCAAAGCCTTGTAAACTACAAATGATCTGAATGAAATAAATTGTTTAGGTTTACAAGCTGTACACACCATCTGTGTTCAGAATGAATACTAGATTGCTGCTTACTGAATTCTGTGCAGTATATACAGTGGACTGCCTAGTTTTGTAGAAATATTAAGTGAAACAGCACACATTATGAAATGTTTTGAAATTATAGAATGTAGTTGACATGCTACATTTGCCACACTGCAAGTTTAATTATCTCAGAAATGTAATTTTATAAAAATTAATTTTATTTTTTTATTTTTTAATCCAATTTTGTTTAAAATGTAATCAAATAATGGGTCAAGATGGAAAAAATGCGGTTGATGTTACTTTATTTGTAACACTGGAAAAGGAAGGTTGTGAGCATTGTATTGTGGAATACAGTATCCCACTCAGCATTCTCTGTTGTATATTGTACATTTGGTCAAACAGGATATTTTATGCATACAGAAACTGTGCATACTGGAGAAATGGTACAAGTACTATGGTAATGCTATTTAGAATATGGCCATAGAAAAATGTTTGTGTGGCACTATGTTTGGAATGGAATACCATGCTGTGTATACTCCATACTATTCAACCCTTGTGCTGTGCCGAAAATCCTTTAACTAATCTGGTGTTCCTGGTCAACAATGACCGGCCTTTTGAAAATCGCTTGTAAATTTCTCAATATGCTATATTATCACCAAATCTTGGATTCAGTCTTTTTGTCAACTTGTTATTAGTAGGAGGTTTGTTCATTTTGGAACTGATTGGTTGTAGGCCTCACTGATCTGAGCTTATGCTCAGATTATTTTTCAATTATTTTTCGAATAATTTTGCCGATATTGACACAAAAGCTGAGATGCATAAGCTCAGATCAATAAGGAATGCAATCAGTCAGTTCCAAAAAGAAATCCAAAACCTGTGCTAATTGAAAGAAAGTTGATAAAAAGATTGAATCCAATATTTGGTAATAATATAGCATAATGAAAAAATTCTAAGCAATTTTTTGTAGACTGGTCATTTTTGACAGGTACAAAAATTATCCTTATTTATTGATTGATTGTTTTTTTGTGACCAAAGTCAGTAAGTTTTAGTCAAATGTTAACTACCATTTTTGGGACAAAGAAAATCCGCTCCGAGTCAAAATGACCAGAACACAACATGAGGTTTAAAAAAGGTCATGTGATGTTGTTAAATGTGAGTTTTGGCCAATTATAATTATTTAGATTTTTTTTTATCCAGTTGAAACAAAATGTCCTAGCATTTGGTCAAAATCAAGTCAAGCGCATTGCATTGTGATAAACAATACTCCATGCTGTATGTTCTGTTGTATACCATACTTTTTGCGAAATTTGCAAACTTTGCACAGTTTACATAGTATATACAATGGGAATAGTAAGAGTAGTATGCTAAAATGCTATTCCGAATAAATCCATGGAAATGCAATGTGTGCATGTTTGCGAGAGAAAGGAAGCAATCAGGGTGTGAAGATTCAAATAGATGGATCCCATAAAATGTCCCATTCACCACGTCCTCCCTGTTCTCAGTTGAAACCCTGCTTGGGCTCCTCCCTCTCCTTCCATTTCGTTTTTTTTTTTTTTTTTCATTTCCTGTCTGGTCTTGTTGAGATATATAGTTGAGTATCATCGGCATAACAGTGGAAACTAATCCCGTATTTTTTAATAATATTACCAAGGGGCAACATGTATATCGAAAATAGCAGAGGACCTAGGACAGATCCTTGTGGCACTCCATAGGTTGTATACCTAACATTTTGCCAAATTTGCATACTCTGCACAGTTTACATTCCGTATACTGCAGGAATAGTAAGAAGAGTAGTATGTTAGTATGCAGTTTCGAACATAGCCATGAAAATCAAATGTGTGTGTGTTTGTGAGAGAAAGAAAGCAATCAGGGTGTGACTATTCAAATAGATGGATGCCGTAAAATTCCCCATTCACCACATCCTCCCTGTTCTCAGTTGAAACCCTGCATGGGCTCCCCCCCCTCTTTCCATTTCGCTTTTTTTTTTTGTTACAGTGCTGCAGCATTTGCTGATTGATGAGGGGGTGCAATTGGACTCATCCATCATGACTTGGCCAGGTTAGGTATCTTTCTCTCACTCACCCTCTTTCATTCTCTCTCCTGCTTACAGCCACACATCTTGATTGAACCTCGGAAGAAGCGGATGTCAAACTTTTCCCCTCTTGTCTTTTCGCCTGCTACATCTCGGCATCTATCGCCAGACCTACAGCTCAAAAATGAAATAGCTGAACCTAGAGCAAGGCATCTTCCTTCCTTTCATCAGCTTTTCAGTCTTGCGCTCTGAGGAGAATTAGTAGTATACCATGCTATCAGATTCTGTATGCTTGCTGGAGTAATGCGGCAACTCACCGGACCTCATTAATAAAACACAAGCTGAACGAATTCATCCATGAATCCTCTGTAAAACCATTCACACATTAATCGTCGAATTAAGTAATACGTTTTTGTGAATGATTCACAGAGAAATTCGTTCTGCTCGTGTTTCATGAATGAGGCCCAGTGGGAGATATGAGGGTTGCTGCCTTACTCTGCTTTGACTTATTAATGTGACTTTTAATAATTCACATTATTCAAAGACAAAGTAGATGTTTAGATGCACAATGGGCTAAAAATACTTAAAAACTATGTACTATTTTTAAAATTCTATAGCATAAAGTTTTAGTGCAGCCATGTTCATGACTGCAGCACACCTGCAGAGATGCAAAACATTTTTAACATTTATTCCTGGTCTTTTTGTGCATGATTCATAAGTGCATATTCTAAAAAGTGTTTGTCTTTATAGTCATTCATCAAATTTTGAAACAATTGTCCATTTCAGCTTATATAACCAAGGCTGCAGAGGATTAGAATTATCTTATATTCAGTTGTTAATGCAGTTTAATTTATTGTTGGTTAAATATGTTAGTTTAAGTTGAGATATATGTATGTTAGTATAAATATATTAGTTATATATAATATGATTTTTTTTTTTAAATTGAGATATATCTCATTGATATATTGAGCATGAATTTGACCTAAACCGCCATGTCCAAGGTTAGAAAGCCCTCTTTGGCATTGAACAGTTCCTGATGGATAAAATCCTGCAAACTATGCCAAACTATATTGGCTCTCACATGTTGTGAACAATTGCAACATGCCAAGTTTGAAAATGCCAAAGTCTGATAAGATTTGAGAGTTTGCAGCAATTAACTACAAGTCACCATCAAATGTATTTTCTAAATGCATGTTATTGATCTTATTGTAAATTTGTTGCTTGTAATCTTTAATCAAAATATCATAACTCGACTTCTCAAGTATTTTTTTTTCTTCTCATAAACCCCATCCCTTTTTATAATTTACTCCAAGCTCGCATTCAAATCTGCATTCATCCAGTCGACCAATGGACAGAACGAAGTCGTACAAGTATTTAGTATTTAAAATAGTAAATACAATACTAAATAAATAATTGGGCGCTATTTCCATTACATCCCAACTTTAAATTCTGGTTTGTTCCTCAAGCAAAGCTATCTTATGGCTTCTGAAGACTTGGAATACATTGTAAGTGCATGGACCACTTTCGTGATAGTCTTTTTGGTATTTTTTTTGGAGTTTTGCATATGAAGGTAAGTAAATGATGACAAATTTTCTTTTTCTTATTTTTTTAATGGAACCATTTCTTTAATGTGACCAGATTTTATTTCCCATCAGGTAGTAATAGAATACTGACAGCAGAATTTGTACAGACAAGTCTATCCCAGTGTACAGTACCTGTCAAACGTGTAAACAATATTTAAAAGCTTGGCAGTATGATATATCATTCTTTTCCTGCATTAAGCAGATACTGTCCATCAAACCATGGTCCATGTGGTAACCACATGACCCCCTACATCAGCCTAAAGCAGCAGGAAGACAAGGGCGTGATATATACAAGAGGTTGAGATGGAGAACACCGCCATAATAAAGGCACGCGGAAACATGATACAGGAACACTCCTAGAAAAAGATGACCCAGCTCCCCCTTCCATGCCTGACGTTAACAAAGCCAACGGCATTATGGGATATATGGGCCAGACAACGTAAAAAAACCTCAGCCTGGTTTTCTCATTCCCATCACCTGCTGCTGTCTCAGGAGGAAAGAGGTGCTGGTTTTTACCCCCGCGTGATGAATGACCATCGCTCTCAATTTCTGCCCGCGCATCACCTCTCAGTCACTTGGCGTCAGACCATCATGCGACTGGCAACGAAGACACCTGGGGCGGTGATAGACGGAGAGGTGTGAGCCGAGAGGAGGATGCTTGGTCAATAAATTAATGTGTCACTTTATTCTCCTCATTTCTCTTTTTCGTTTTTTACACCTAAGGGACGGGAGGCATGAATACATAACGGGCGAAAAGGGCAGCCGGTGCGATCAGAGTTTGACAGCACAGAGGAGACCGTTGATGCCCCAGAGATCCCCACAGATGACTCTTGTCCGTTCCAGGTTTTAAGGTCAAAAACAAGGGGGACACTGTAGATTTGCATA
Organism: Sinocyclocheilus anshuiensis; assembly: GCF_001515605.1. Classification (NCBI taxonomy): domain Eukaryota; kingdom Metazoa; phylum Chordata; class Actinopteri; order Cypriniformes; family Cyprinidae; genus Sinocyclocheilus; species Sinocyclocheilus anshuiensis. The sequence continues at coordinate 287,598 of NW_015540857.1, read as the reverse complement.
TATTCGCATGTCACAGTCCTAATCCGTGAGCTAGCCTAGATATGTGAAGGTGTGCTTAACATTTACCCAACATGTTCGACATCTGGAAACCCATCTCTTCCGTTAGCACTTAAGTGCATCCTGCAAAACACTTTCTTGTTTTGTTTTGACTATTATTATATTCCTCCTTCTAGTTTGTAATATTCTGGGGTGTGTTTCCCAAAAGCAATATGGTCGCAAGTTCCATCATTACCAATAGAGTTTAATGGAACTTGCAACCATAGTTAGCTTACGATGCTTTTGGGAAACACTCCCCTGGGCAGTGCTTGAAACTTTACATTGTTAGCACTACTCGTGTTTTGCCTCATCATAAAACGCTTGTTGCATTCCGCATTTTTAAATTACTCTGGATTAAAGCGTCTGCTAAGTAATGAAACCTTTCCTAATTTCCTGATAATTTAGTCACCCCCATGTCATCCAAGATGTTCATGTCTTTCTTCAGTCAAAAAGAAATTAAGGTTTTTGAGGAAAACATAACAGGAATTTTCTCCATATAATGGACTTCAATGGTGGCCAATGGATTGAAGGTCTAAACTGCTTTCAGTGCAGCTTCAAAGTGCTCTACACGATCCCAGACAAGGAATAAGGGTCTTAACTAATGAAACGATTGGTCATATTCTTAAAAAAATTAAAATGTACATACTTTTTAAACACAAATGTAAATGTGTCTTACACTAGCTCTGCGATGTGCATGCACGTCTTCACACATTGCATAATCATGTTGAAAACATCACGCGCAGTTAGCTATTTGTCTGTGTACGTCCAGCACCATTGTTTTAACTTTTTTTGTAAAGGCCGTTTGACTTTCTTTGCATGTCCACTTTGTAAACACTGGGTCGGTACTTCTGCCTATGCCCAAGTGCTTGATTACGTAATGCTTGAGGTTGAGCTAGTGCAAGATGAGCATTTGTGGTTAAAAATTAAATAGATTTGTATTTTCCTTAGAAAATGACAGATTGTTTCCCTAGATAAGACTCTTATTCCTCGGCTGAGATCGTGAGCCTTTTGAAGCTGTATTGAAACTGCAATTTTGACCTTCAACCCATTGGCCACCATTGAAGTCCACTATATGGAGAATATCCTGGGATGTTTTCCTCAAAAACCTTAATTTATTTTCGACTGAAGAAAGAAATCAACATCTTGGATGACATGGGGGTGAGTAAATTATCAGGAAATTTTAATTCTGGTAGCGAACTGCTCCTTTAAATATTAAAAGTTGGTGCATAAGGCCCAAAGCAAACTCTACACAAGTATGTGAAAATATGCTGACAATTTTAATTTGACAAGTTTAATTTGACATGTTGCATTCCAAAATGAGAGCAACCGAGTGCAATTCTGTATGCTTTGCAAGTTGTTGCAAAGCAGCATAAACGGATTCCTTATATGGTCTGTTAAGTCTTCCAGGTCAGCTCCTGTTGGCAGATCAATAGTTTTGAGAGAATCTTGCTGAGATAGTTATGTGTAAAAATGTATAGATACTTAAAATGACAATACTCAGTTTAATGGCAACATATATTTGAAGGTAATTGATCCTAAAGTACTGAATATAAATAGACTGTTTCTAGTCTCGCTCCACACTAATCTTACTCCACACAATTTTATAAAGAAAGTAATAACAAATCATAAGGAGACATGTGCTTTAACTTTTTTATGTGACCTAGAAAGGCCAAAAAAATCCTTTAGACTTACATTGAAATAGGGACCTGACCCATATCTTGGGGCGAGAATATCATAGATTTGACTCTTTGTAGGCACTTTTTGACTCATGCCAGCAAGTAACCAATTAACAACCACCCAAAACACCCTAGCGAACAAATAGCAACACACTGTCAACCAACTAGGATGCCTTCGAATTTTGATGGTGAGTTTTGCATCTGCAAGAACTTGTCCTCCAATCTTTACAAAAAAAATAAAAAAATAACCTGCTCATAGAATTTTCCTGTACTTTGTAATTTTAGCTATGATTGTGTGACTTTGTTTCAGGATCACGTCCTACTTGGGTAAATAAGGAAGCAGTTTTGTGCAATTAGCCGAAAGATGACGAATTGGATGGTTCCAGCACAGCGTCAGTGTTGAAGAATCCTAGCTGACTGTGGGTCTGGACCAATGACCTCTTCAATTTTCCCTTGCTCTTTAGTATGATGGAGAGCAGCTTATGGTTTCGCACAAACACACACACACACATACACACATACACATACATTTCGACATCTCACCCACTCGATCTCTCTTTCACACACTCTCTCTCCATGTCTCCCTAGAGTTTACTCTGTCCTTGCCTGGAGCTTTCTTGCGAGCGTCTCACGCTGTAAGTGATGACCTGAGAAATTAATCCTGCCAGTGGCTCATAGGCACCAGCTTTCTCAGAGCCCCAGAAATCGCGGCTGGGGCATCGTTAGATACGGATGTTTTAGACGGATGAAGATGGAGAAGGATGTTTGTGTAAACATACAGCACACAACTTAAAGGGTTATTTCACCCAAAAATGAAAATTAGACTGTGTTTTACTCACCCTCGAAACATCCTAGGTGTATATGACTTTCTTCTTTCCGACGATTCCAGTCGGAGTTTTATTAAAAATTGTCCTGGCTATTCCAAGCTCTATCATTGCAGTCAGCGGGTGTTGCAGTTGAACAGTCCACAAGTCGTCAAATAAAGCGCGCACATCCATAACAAAACGTGCCTCACACGGCTCCGGGGGGTGAATAAAGGCCTCCTGTAGTGAATCTATGCGTTTTTGTAAGAAAAATATCCATATTCCAAACGTAATAAACACTTTGCTCTCACTTTCAGTGTCTGTCATATGCGGAAGCCGTTCCGGCGGATGACGCAGCACATATGCGCATCGTGCGCCTCTGAGATATGCTAGTCTCGGGAGTTTGTTTATAGGAGCAAAGGAAGCAAAGTTTCCTTACTTTAGCAAAGGAAAACCAGTCTCCTCTTGGTTTATATCAAAATCCTCCAACATTTTTCTTTACAAATCCTCGGTTTGTACTTCTAATTCGTGACCGGCGTTTTGTTTTGTTCTCTCTCCGCATTCGTCACTAATCACACAATGCCGACATACTACGTCATCTGCCGGAACGGCTTCCGCGTATGACAGATAACGGAATTGAGAGAAAAGTATTTATTACGTTTGAAATAGGGATATTTTTCTTATAACACATGGATTCACTACAGGGGACCTTTATTCATGCCCCGGAGCGGTGTGAGGCATGTTTTATTATGAATGCGCACGCTTTATTTGACGACTTGTGGACTGTTCAACTGCAACACCCGCTGACTGCAATGATAGAGCTTGGAATAGCCAGGACAATTTTTAATATAACTCCGACTGGATTCATCTGAAAAAAGAAAGTCATATACACCTAGGATGCCTCGAGGGTGAGTAAAACACAAGCTAATTTAAATTTTTGGGTGAGCTAACCCTTTAAGATATAGAATCTGTGCACTGATGCAATCTTTCAGCACTTACACCAATAATTTGGTGGACTTTGAAAGAAATTAAAACCATTTTATATGCTATAACATATTTTCTACATTTATTTAACTAATTTTGCACCCACTAGTGGTTCAACAAACTTCTGAGATGAATGGGAGTGGTAGCAGTCAGCTTTTTTCCAGGTAGCAGCTGAAAAATAATTTAAATAAGAAATAATAAAAGTGTAGCATTTTAATGAAAGATTGCAACAACAAACATTTGTTTACTCCTGAATAATGTGCAAATTGTTCACAAGAACAACAGAAATATGTATTGATAAGTAAATAGAATCAATTTCGATTTCATGTTAACTTAAATGAGTAAGCTACAATTTACAGCCACTTGCGGAACGGAAATTGCAACGTAAACCTTATATAAAAGCACCACAGCTTTCAGATTTGCTACATTACGGCTGTCATATATTTAATGGTTTGTTTGGAAACCATTACAGCACAGGGAACATCAGCTCCCTGGGGGTGCAGGCATCACGAAAAACAAGCAGCGGAGATTGTAACGTTCCAATAACACAATATCAGCCTCACCATTTAAAACTAATCAATTCTTCATCAACTCACTCATTTTACCATATCATCCCTATTGAACACGACGGTTTGAGAATTTCTTGCAAGACCGTCAAATCAATGGCTAGTCACGTTGATTGTGTAATTCTGCAAGATGTAACCATGCATGCAGCAGGTGGTAAGTATTCAAACTGTAGGTAAGTGATCAATGATCATTTGCAGAACAAGGGTGCGCCTTTACCCATAATGCATTGCTGTGAATACATAGCCTTGTTATGTTTGTCCCATTATGTCTGCATTACTTTTATGTTTCAGTGAGACATAAATGTCTCCTTGGATGGGCTGCCATGGAGAACCACAACATTATTAATGTGTTGCCATGCATTTCATGCATTTCCATTTGTTTTATCTTTATGTGGCAGTGAAGCAACCTTTCAACGGTGGTCTTCATAATTAGTTATCTCCAGGAAAACAACTCTTTTTGAAACTGACATTGCTAGTGTGTTCCAAAAGCTTAATGATGCTATAATGTGCATATATGCCTCCACCGCGCCAGAGAGATCATGAAAGGTTAATATTTGAATATCGTAATTGAGTGAATCATCAGTTGGTGGTGTCGTTTTTAGATTAAATGTGAAGCGGATGGTTCATAAACCTTACAGAGACCTTATTATCACCTGAAACAAGGAATGTAAGTATATCTTCCAAGTACTGCAGATATTGATATTTTGGGTCATTTGATTAAACAGATTTCTTTTTCAGTGTAAGTTTTGATCAGACAAATAATGTGCACTGCAAAAATGTTTCACTAATTAATTTTTAATTAGTATTTTTCTTTAAGTAAAAATATCTATCTGAAAATGAATTTACTTGAAGCAACACTGCAAAAAATATTTATAGATTGTATCTTGATATATATCGGGGATAAGATCATCTACATCTTGGTTAAGATTACTAAAAGTTTCACACCTGCAGCGCACATTACATCCATTGATGCAGAAATGCAGATATGTTCTAAAGTACAGTATATAGAGAGATAAACCTTATAAACTGCTTGATTTTGTGTAAGTAAATAAAACAATAATAAAACAAAACCTGACATGCATCTCTACTTTTTTTTAAGTTATAATCATGATTTCTATGTTTGCCACAAGAGGAGTCAGTGGAACATCTATGTGTTTGTCAAAAGTATTTTAATTAAAAAGAAACAATGAAGAAGGAACTTAGAAAGGTGGGAGTGGACAGAATAAAGCTAAAAAAAAGTATAATCACTTATGGATTAGAGAGTTTATTTCTTTATCGGTCTGCACATGCGCATCCTGGGAAAATGGCACGTATGGTCACCCTACAGTTAACTCACACTAAACTAACAGAATGAGTTTAACACAATGATATGACAGTGGTCTCATGTTGAGCTTACAATATGAACACACACACACATTGCAACCACAGTATGAGCGCACAGTGAGTGTGTTGTGACCTCACATTGACCACATTATGAGCACTTAGTGAGTGTGCAGTGACCTCACATTGACCGCTGCGTGGTTACACTTTTAGCTCACTGTGACACACACATTGTGACCACACCATGAGAATCATGTGAGCTCATTGTGACATCATTGTGAGATCAAATTGTTGACTGGGTACTCAAGGTCTGCACTCTAAAATTCTCTTTATTCAAACAGGTGATAAATACAAATAACAAGACGTTTCGGCTTGCTGCCTTCATCAGTGTGACAAGAAAATTCTCTTTATTTAAACAGGAGATGAATACAAATAACAGACGTTTCAGCTTGCTGCCTTCAGTCTGACAAGATCTCAGTAACTCAATGATTATATGAAGACCAACAATGACCCACAGGTGGTGGTAAGTATTGAACAACTGAAATGTATAGGAATTGAAAAAATAATTAATCCTCGCCGGGGTGGAGATATTGATAAAAGACTCTTACAAAGAAAGGCGTTTTGGGGATGTTTTATTTAAAGACCATGTCACATTTGGGTTTAAATGACGATTTTGATCTTTCGTGTTTCTTTGGCCATACAGTTTGGGGTTGGGAAAATACAAAAGTGCATTCATAAATAAGATTATTTTTTAAGGCTTGGTCCTTTTTTTTTGGTGTAGGAATTAAAAGGGGAATTTGTTTAGGATTCTTTTCTTTGTACATTTTTTTTTTTTTTTTTTTGGGAGCAATGTGTATGAACGGCATATTTTTGCCTGATGTGTTATGGTCCCCATTGATTTTTGTTTAAGTTTTTTGTTGAAATTTGTTGCTGTTATATGGAACTGAATTGTTGGTCTTCATATAATCATTGAGTTACTGAGATCTTGTCACACTGATGAAGGCAGCAAGCCGAAACGTCTGTTATTTGTATTTATCTACTGTTTAAATAAAGATAATTTTAGAGTGCAGACCTTGAGTTACGTTTAATATAACATAGTTTAACTGGAAAATGAGCCAAAATACTCAATACACAAGTCCTGGAAATGAATGCATAACTTATCCTTCAAGAGTTCACATCTTTAAAGGACAAAAAAGTAATGATGTAAATATTTAAGAAATCAAATTATGTGGAACACAATAGAAGATATGTTGCATATGACTTGCAATTACTGTATTTTTGTGACTTTATTTTTTAACATTTAGCATTTTCAAAGATCCTGTTCACCATCTGCGTATGGAACATTTTGTTAAACGTCTTCTTTTGTGTTCCACCGAAGACAGGAAACATTGGGCAACATGAGGGCGAGTTAATGGTTACAGATTTCCAGGCTTTTCCTTCTTTTTGACCTGGATTTTTACGTTCCATTATATTGATTCCAAACCTGTAATTTTATCAGTTTAATTATAACCCCCTGGCAGCATTCTGACCTTCCCCAAAAGGGTATTAAGAAGTTCTATCAAAGAATAATCTGGTATTGCCAGTGCAGGTCCACACTTTCATTAAAATCAATGACTTTCATTCACTTAAGAGGCATTACTTTGTCCCAGAGATATCCTGTAAATGAATTCAACTCTGCCAATGCATTAAAAAAACATCTCCGGAGAGCCAGGGCATGTTTGTGTGTATAGCCTACGTGTGTGGGCACATGCATGCGACATTTATATTGATGGGCCTCCAGGTCACAAGACGTTCCCGGTTGTCCTTCCCCCTGACGACGGCCCCGTTTGACGGTTTCCCACAGCTACGAATCGCTTTAGTGCAAAGCATTTATTTCTTGTGTTCTCCGCTGACAAAAAAGCCAAACCCATCTTCACGCATCATTAAATTTCATTACCATTTTCGAATTGCCTCCCGACTGCATGTTACCTCTGTCTCGCTTTAATCGCACAAACGCGCAATCAATCCCCGCCTGTCCTGCCGCGCCGACTGTTTATCGTGCGCGCATCTTCAAACATTTTTCATCATGTTTAAGAATCTCTCGCCCAGATTGTGTGAAGGTTACGGAGTACTGAGGCCTAGTAGTTTCGGGTAGTTTGATATGATAAACAACAGCGAGACAATGCACCATGTGTCTAATAAATGTTGGTGTTATGTACAGGGGTGAAGAACAAACAAGAGAAGTACAGTTCAAAGACACAAGTATCTGAGAAGTAATGATTCTCACAAAATAAATAATGGATGGGGAATAATTTATGCAACAGATTGTATAAACACACAATCAGGCAAAATACAGTTCACTAAATCATAAAAAAGTAAAAAAAAAAAAATAATAATAATAATAATAATAAAATAAACTAAAACCATTTGTAAAAAAAAATAAGAAAAAAAGAGCATGTTTGATTATTGAAATAAATGTTACTTGAAGTTAAAAATAACATTAACTGAAAATATAAAAATAAAAATTGATTTAAAATATTCATAGAAACTGTAATATTATCTCAGTGATACTAAAATAATACTGGACTAAATTTAGGTTTCCCAAGATTAAAAACCTGTAAAATTTAAAAGCTTGAAATTAGTTTCATAGATCATTATAAATAATATGCACATAATAGTAATATCTAAATTTAATTTAGAATTTGTATTTAAATGCATCTATCTATCTATCTATCTATCTATCTATCTATATAATATTATTATTAGCTAGTATGCTTTTAACAGCACTTTATTGACAACACCCTGTATAAAAATACATAAACAATATTTGTTTCATATATGAAAACAGGGTATTGTGCTACTTTGTTCAAAGATGCACATGTACAAGTTTATTTTATTTTACATTGCATCTTGGTCCTATGCTCTTTTGGACATTCACCATAGTAATACCATGGTATCCTTGGAATAATCATATCATGCTGTATAGATATCAGTACCATGGTAGTACAAAGTACCTTAGTATTACCATCTCTGTACCACGTTACTTGAACTTTTTTGAAAGGGCAGTATTGCCATGAAACCATGTCTAAAAAAAAACATAGTATTACCATAGTGAATTCCCCCCAAAATTGTACTTTATAAAACAATAAACAAAATAGTATATGTCAATACTGTATTGCCACTGTTTGTGGATATAAAAGTGTGATATTGGTGCAAAAACATTGTACCATTGGCATAATGAATGTATAATACCCATATCTATAGTGTTTTGCCATACACTATAGCAGCACATACATTTTGGTCCATTTTACAATTTGACTGATTTCAATTTTAAACCAGATCCAACTTGATTGGCTCAGTACGTGCTGTTCCCAAATGAATGATGGGCCTGTTACAGTGCAGATAATGATAGACCTGTCCTTGTTTCTCACACACACACACTTTACTCCCCATAGCTTCAGTTTCTCACATCAGCTATAGGCTAAATTGTGGTGGAATATGAAACCATCTTTTTTTCATTTCACAGATCATCTTGCAGTTTGTACTAAATATGTACGTGTACTGAGAAAAGAGAAAGCAAGCCTGAGTGAGAATCCGTGACTCTGTGAGAGCGCGATCGGTGGAGAACCCTGGGTGTACGTGAGATGCTGACAGAAATGTTGTGTTCCTGGAGAGAGCGAGAGAGACAGAGCGATGAGCTGGCCAGAATCTATCAGCTGCTGCTGGGTGCGAGACATCTGGAGTGGCCAGATGCCCGTCCGGTCACTAATCACACCAACATCTCATTATGACCATTGATCAATCAATCTGTCTCGCCAGGCCTGCAGACCGCATGTTTATGACTATAAAGAAAAATATCCTGCCTTACCAACAAGGGTGAAACGTCACCTCAAGATTAAGCAATATTTATTTGGCTTGCAGGGAATGTTGTGTGTCAAGGCTTTTAAAAAGACATTAAAGCTTTTAGTAGTGGGGAATAGTTCTCAGGGGACCATCTAAACCCAGAGGAAAATTGTATTGCTTTTTCGTGGCTCTTAATGGAGCCTTGATCAGTTATTTTTCATTTATCAAACTTTGTCTCTGTTGTTTCTGCTAAAGTTCTTTAGGGGAAATAAAATAGATGCAAATAAGGCATACAGTTCTAGTATAGTAGTAAATCAAATGGTCTACTTTTATGATTGTTTTTACCCTTTAGCATCTTCACAGCTGGTCACTGTCTACTTTTATTTTGTTGAAAATGCTGTCATCATTTACACGCCATCATGTCATTTCAAACCCATATGGCTTACTTGTATTCAGTGGAACACAAAAGGAGATGGTTTACAGAAAGTTCAAGCTGCTGTTTTCCAGACAACAAAACCATATAGTGCAAAAAAGTGTTCTTTATATGAAGAGTTCAGATGCAAAAGCCTCTAAGTGCCGTTTGAAATTTTCTTCTAAAATGAGCATTTTTCTCAGGCTCCTATGTGTAGGTTCAGTATTTTCACTTTAATGTCAATGACTAGGTTATTTTCATTGCCATTAAAGTGAAATAACTGAACATAAACAGGAGCCTGATAAAAATGCTAATTTTAGAAGAAAATTTCAAACGGCACTTAGAGGCTTTTGCATCTGAACTCTTCATATGTTCTTTATTTTATTAAATGTTTTTTGTTTTCTCTTTAAAAAAAAAGGGTCTTTATTGGCATTGGTGGTTCCGTGATAAACCTTTTAACATCCAGAGAACTTTTAAATGGAGCCTTAATCTGTAATTTTTCATATATAAAACTTTGTCTCATTTGATTCTACTAAAGTTCTTTAAGGGAAATAAAATAGATACAAATAAGACATACAGTGAGAGTGTCTAATGTTCTACTTATGATTATTTTTAACCCTTTAGGACCCTTCACAGCTCCTGGTCACTGTCTACTTATGTTGTGTGGGGGAAAAAAGCCTGAATATTTTGCTAAACTTCTTTTTGGTTCCACAAAAGAGTAAAAACCTGGAATGACATGAGGTGAATGCATGATGACAGGTTTAAATTTTTGGGTGAACTATTTGTGTAAATGTTCTTTCCACAAATTTAGCTCAAACCATTTGGTCTTGTACAGTATGTGTGTGACAATACAATGTTTATTTATTCATTTTTTTCCTGCAGTGTCACCAAATTATGACATAGTTTACATTTGCATTACCAAAAAGAAAAAAAGACTGATAACAATTAATTGAAAAAGTTTGAGAAATCTTAATTTTATAAATGTTTTGGGAAAACCAGAAGTCATCCATGCCAAACTGCAACTAGATTTAAGAAAATACCATGAAACACAAAATTGTACGGCATTGCGTTTTAGGTTATTTGCATTTGGTAAACATTCTAGAAACGATACTAAAGTAAACAAAAATATGCGACCAAATCACAATGTGCATTGTATGTTTTTGCATTACCAAAAATTACTAACACCAAACTACTATTTGAGAAATGTTTCTTAAATATATATATATAGCAGCAAGCTGGTCTTCATTCAGTCTTAGTGCTGCTGCCCAGAGACAATTTAGATATTAAAGAGATCTCATTTGTGATTTTCTTAGTAGTTGGACTACAGTAATTATTGATTTGAGAAATCCTTTATTAAATATTACTTTCTGTTTCTTCAGGTCACTGAAAAGAGGAATCAGACCAGAGACTTGTGGGAAAGTCACCTCGCATCAAACTCAAATTCATGAACAGGGGCTGAATGAAGAATGCTTGATCTAATGCCTCACCTGCCAGCAGCAGTTAGAAAGCACAGAACAAGGATTGGACATTTGCTTCATGTTCCAGGGCTTGATCTGCAGGGCACTGTAAATACAAGCTACATTTTCAAGAGAGACGAACAGAGCTTAGCCTGCAGCAGGGCTGGTGTTTTCACTCGTGTGCAGAGGACATAGCCGCCCACAGCAGGACATAAAGTCCCCTGAGATCCAGCTTTCATTAAAAAAAAAAGAAAATACTGCCGGAGAGCCTGTTATTAGAGCCCAGGATGATACGGTGTGTAATATCAACAGGTGTATTCATATCCTGTGGGTGAACAGAAAATAAGTGGTAAGTGAGTTTCTAATCGTAGCTTTATTAAACCATTCATTATGCAGAAAGAATGTTGTCTACTGAAAAACCACAGCAGTTCAGTGGAGAGAATACAAATACTACCACTCCAGATATCCAAAACATAACATTAAACGGATAGTTCACCCTAAAATGAAAATGCTGTCATCATTTACTCACACTCATGTCGTTCCAAACCGGGATGATTTATTTTATTCAGTAGTGATGTTTTGCAGAAAGTTCAAGCTGCTCTTTTCCATACAACAAAACTTTTCTTCACAAGGCTGAACTGTTAAAAATGAACATTGTTTATTGGCATCTTTGGTTTCATGAAGACCCTTTAAAGGTATAGTCCAATCAAAAATTAAAATTCGGATATTTATTACTTACCCTCATATCATTCCAAACAAGGGGTCATCGGATGCGACATGCACTTTTAAAGATCACATTACACAAAACTGAAATTGCACGTCAAAATAACACATTGTCAATATTTTTTGAGACCCCCCAAAGTTTCACAAATCACGTTTTCAGGGGAGCACTACCACTACCATGTCTTATTAAGGGGAGCCGAGCTCCCCCTAGCTCCCGCATAGTTCGCACCCTGCAAGAATGTCTCCTAAGCGATTGAGGTGTTTTGTTGTTGGATGTAATAATGAAGATAGCGGTCGTCTTTTACTCCCGACATCTGAGCCACTGAAGACGCAGTGAATTACCTTTGTTTTTGAAAGGAATGCATCCTCCAATCTGCCTAAATGCGTTTATGTTTGTGCAAATCATTCATGATCCAGCCTCACCTACAGAAGAAGTGAATATAAGGTTCTTTTGTGAATCTTTGCAAATTGCCTTTCCTAATAATGTCAGTTAGCAAGTACCGTGGCTAAAGTAAACAGTCTCATAAGAACGGCTCGTCACCCCACGGAAGAGAGGGGCGGGGTGAGCAGAGCTCATTAGCATTTAAAGGAACATGGACTGGAGCTGATTTTGACAGGGTAAAAAGGGTGTTGTTTTACACTACCATTGAGAAATTTTAACCAAAGTATGTAATAGACTTTTCATTAAGACTCTAAAGAATCATATCAACTTGTGGAAAATGGGCATCTGATGACCCCTTTAAGACCTTTGTTCATCTTCAGAACACAAAGTAAAATATTTTTGATGAAATCTGCGAGCTTTCTGACCCTGCATAGACAGCAACGCAACTGATACCTTTGAGGCACAGAAAGGTAGTAAGTACATCGATAAAATAGTCTGCTGACACAGGAGCCGGCGTTCTGACGTAGAACACGGATGCGCAGCACTATGTGTACAAGCAGAAGAAGATGCACACTGTACATTCAAACAGTCTTCGGAAACATGTCTGAACATTTTGACAGAGAGGATGACTTGTAATTGTTTTGCCCAGCCCCAAATTTTACTTATTTGAACCAGAATATACAAACAACAAACTAAGAGAGATGGACGTTCTACTTAAGAATGGCGGCTCCTGTGTCAGCAGCACCACACCATGCGTCATGGTACTCTTGAGAATGCGCAGCGAAGACTGACATGGAAGAGAAGAAATTGTTGAATTAAGTCATTATTTTTGTTTTTCTTTGCACACAAAAAGTATTTTCGTAGCTTCATAAAATTATGGTTGAACCAATGACGTCAATGACGTTTACTACCTTTCTGGGCCTTGAATGTTGTAGTTGCATTGCTGTCTATGCAAGGTCAGAAAGCTCTCAGATTTCATACAAAATATCTTAATTTCTGTTCTGAAGATTAACAAAGGTTTTACGGGTTTGGAACGAATTTTCATTTTTGGATGAACTATCCCTTTAACATTCATGGAATCATTTCAATTCCACAAAAGGTTCTTTAGGCTATTAAAATGTGTTGTAAGGACTGTTCACTGAAAGGTTCTTTGAGGAACCCAAAAGATTCTTATAAAGCATCACTGCGAAAATCTCTTTTTGGAAGTGTTTATTATTAAGTTTTCCAAGTCATACAGTAGCTTTTGAATGTCATTTGCATTTGCACATATTATTTAGTAAGTAAATAAGGACAAATTTCATTCATGGTTGAACAATTCCTTCAGCAAACAAGTTTGGGAGTAATAAATACCTGTTTTTTTTTTCAAAGTTGTAATTTTATGGAAGCTCTGACTAACATTGTGACGCAAAATAAAAACAACCTGAACGGGACGGTTTCTAGTTGTTAACGGTAGCCAGCGAGCTATCTTTACATACAGTATATTAGCATTTGATGTGTCATTTTATTATAGCTGATGTTACATGGTGGGCCCTCAACATTTTGCAAAAGAATACAGTTCTTGATTAATGTAGTAATTAAGTAGTTTCCTTTGAGCATTGCCATAGAAATGAATAATTTAGTCAGAGGACATGAACTGTGTAGGATCTCCAAGTTATCTTGTAATTATGATAATTCCAACAAGACATGACTGTGGTTAACCGTTTGCACAGAGCAGCTATTTTTAGGTGATTTTGCATTCTTGTTCCACTTTAATGACGTTTAGATCAGAATGCATTAGCATGTTTGTTAGAATTTCCATTTTATTACCTCTCACACAAAACTGTATACTTGAAAATCATGGTATTCTTTGGTATCTTACTGTATCATTGTGAATAAAACTTGGTAAATTATATACCAAAGTATAGATTTGTATGAAAGCTAGAATGCTAATTCTAATAAATATGCTAATGTGTTCTGACAAAAAAAAAGCTGTTTATTTAAAATGGTGTATATCAAAATACTACTGTAATACTGCCACAGTACTGCCATTGTAAGAAAAGTCAGAAAGAATCGTTTGTTTCAGAAAGTAGCTGGCAAACACTGTTAGCTGTGTAATCCTACGCCCATTTCCAACTTCCTCATCTGGTGTGGTTGATGTTCTGCAGTGGTACGTCTGGTCAATGTGTGCGAGTCATTGGTCACTTGTGATGAATGGTTCACAGTAGACAAACCACCACCTGTTCGGCACTGCCGCACAGCTGTGTGGAAACACCTCAGACAACCACTAATAGCTACTGTTTCTCTTAGATTGTTGTAAACATTGGTTGTAACTTAAAATCTTGGACGTTCAGTTTTTTTTTTCTTCTCTCAATTGTATGCAAGGCTGTTTCCACCACTGAATAAAAACATTTAAAAATGGCATCTTGCGAGTTTACATCATGCAATTCTGACTTTTTTCTCAGAATTGTGAGGTATAAACTCGCAATTCTGAGAACATATCAGTCTTTCCCCCCCCCTCAGAACTGGACTTTATAACTCGCAAATGCGAGTTTATGTTTCACAATTCTGAGAAAAAAGTCAGAATTGTGAGATACAAACTCGCATTTGTGAGAAAAATGTCAGAATTGCGAGATAAAAACTGAACAAACTAAAACTAAAAAAAATGACAATTGTGAGTTTGTGTTACGCAGTTCTGAGAAAAATCTGAATTGTGAGATAAAAACTATTCAGTCGGGGAAACTGGCATCTGGCATACACTTGTGGCTAGTAATGCCCCCAATTTTTCATAAGCGCTTTCCTTAAGCACTAATATGGTTTTGCGAATAAAGTGCAATGCAAGTCTATTTTACATACTTTAAAAAGAAGTCCAGTGTTCAGCGTAAAAGTGTCTTCACTGTTTAATGAATTCTACCAAACTTAAATTCAATGACATACCAGCAATTTCTTCACAAATTAGCATGCTAAAGCAAAGTTAAACTGGCGGCTGAAATGAAGAATTCTCTGTCATTACACTTAATTCTGGGAGCCACTACAAACTCGGATAACCTCAACTGTTTCATACTAATGCGCCTGCCAAAGAACTCGAACTAGTTTTTGCGCATTGAACTGCATTGCTGATTAAACGTCACATAAAGTTCTGCTTAGGCTGAATGCTGGTAACTGGAATGAGAATAGAACTTTGGTTGATGAATGGCCAGTAAAATTAACTCAATATGAACGAAGGAGGAGTTGATGTGTGGGCTCTGATTGGAAATGCATTAGCCAGGTGTTCCGGCATACTGCAATCCGCATTTGGATTAAAGTGGATGTTTGTTTAGTCATCATTTTAAACTTATTGTGGCAGGAGATGAACTTCAAAACTTTTGCTACAGTGTGGATTTAGAAGAAATCATGAGGTCTACAGTCCAGAGTCTCTAAGGGGACATAGTGATGGGGGGGAAATTGAGATGAAATCAATGCTTTTGTGTTTTTCTCACAAAACTTTTGTGTTCCACCAAAAAAACTTCAGATTTGCTCGCAAAACTTTGTTCCTCTGAGAAACGTTTGTGATTAAAATAATATGAGTTGGGAGGAAAAAATTATATTCATATAAATTAAAAACTATATTTCAATGCCTTTACGAACGAATGCAAAAAAAAAACAATAAGTTTCTCATGGGGATTGCAATCCTTTTGAGAGATTTCTTGGGTGGAACATAAACGTTTGTGAGCCGATGCAAAGGCATTGAAATTTAACTTTTCCTCCCATCTCAATTTTTTTCGCCCATCGTGTTTTCTTATGGGCTTTGTACTACAGTACACAAAGTCTGGGCAATATATTAAATATTCACAATATATTTCATTTAAATGTAATATGCCTGTTCAGTTTCTACAGTGTCATGCTAAATCTGTCCATGAATAAATTAGATTTTTATGTTTGTTTGTTTTTCATTTAAATTCTGGTTTAAGTTTTAGTTGTTTTGTTATGTGGTTTTGGATTTTATAACTATAATATTTATTATTCTTTTTTTTTTTTAAACATACATCACATGTATTTGTTTTCACATTAGTTACAGGCCAACATAATTCAATTGTTGTTCAACGACAACTGTTCAACTGTTAATTGTTCAACGACAATTAACAGACATTATCATAATTATGAAATAATAAAATAAACAATAAAGGTAATGCCAACATAATTGTGACAACAAAAGTAATTTTGTTATTTGCTTATGTCATTAAATTTTTGTATATTTCTGTCTAGTTTTAATTTATTTTTTATTTTTTTAGTATTTAAACATATAAACATTTGTGACGAGTGGGGGCGGGGCCGAGAGCCGTGGGAACGGAGCTAGGCCGGTGGAGTAATTGATAATTTAACACCGGTCTCGAGTCCCACGGAGGAGCTCCGGAAGGATAAAAGAAGGAGTGACAACAGTGTTGGACGAGAGAAGTACAGGCCTGGTCCTCTCTCCTCCTTCACTGTCGTCACTCCTCCTTTTATCCTTCCGGAGCTCCTCCGTGGGACTCGAGACCGGTGAGTGGTGCAGGTGTCGCTCATTATCAATTACTCCACCGGCCTCGCTCCGTTCCCACGGCTCTTGGCCCCGGCCCCACTCGTCACAACATTTATTTCAGTTAGTTGTCAAGGATTTTTTACATTTATTTTTAATAATAATTATTTACATTTATTATTTCAGCTTTATTTCAGTTACTGAAAATGATTTTTTTTTTAAGTTTTAGTTAACAATAACAAAACTGATTTTAAATGCATATATCTGCTATTAAATGCTACAATATAATTTAGGATCCCTGATGAGTAAATACATGTTCGCTTCAAAGCTGACAGAGATGTACTAAAAGCCTTAAAACCCCAATTTTGATATCACAGTGTGTTTAAAAAGCTAAAAAATACTGAGATGTCTGTACATGCTAGTTGGAAACCTGTTTTAAATTTTAAAAATGGTTCATTATCAGAACTTATTTACCTCCCCACTGTGTTTTTGGCAGTTCAAATGTTCATAAAACTGACAGAACTAAGCAATTTAAATACAAACGCTGCAATTACTCTTTGCAACTGAAAGTGAGTGTTCGTTTGCAATGTTCTCTTGAACATCTTGCTAAAAGATAGTCTTCTTTCTTGGTTAAGGACAATTGTAATTGTTTTCATTGTTGTATGTTCGTTCCTTTGCACAGTTAAGTGTAGCATTTCCTTCGCTAAGCCTTGAAATAGGGAACAAAATCAGCATGGATCAGAACAATCGTTTTGTGTACCTGTCAAAGAGGAACATCAAGATTGCAGAGTTCATATTAGCATATTTTAGCTGGAGAGGAAGTGACAGGGATATAAAAATTCTCAATTTTTGAAGAATACATCCCAAAACAAACGATAGAAGCAGAGAAAGAAGTGTACTGGACTTGACACTGGTGAACTATTATCGGTACCATCAGGGGGGAAAAAAAGAGAAAACTAAGCCAACAGAGAAAACAGATAACATGATGAAAGAAACGAAAAACGAAGTCCAGGGCTCAACTATAAGGATTAGTTAGTTGTTTTTTTTTCTGCAGGTCTAGTCAGCTTTTTTATTTAACCTGCCATTTGTTATTGGTCCCACTACAAAACTACATACATTTTTGTCTTTATGAATGTGGAGATTTGTTTGTTTGTTTTCAATGTCATTTTTATTTATATCTTTTCAGGAACAAACTTGAGCATACATCACATATATTTGTTCGTACAATAGGCCAACATAGATCTATAAACATTATTAACAATTAATGGTGCAGTATTTAATAGACAGCAAACGATTAAAATGGGTACTGCAGTCCAAAATCAAATTATTGTTTCTCCCTCCCCATCCTTCTCAGACTCGAAGCTTACAAAGGGTTGCCAGATTGAGGACGTGCAACAGAAAGGAGCGCAACTGACCCTTCGCAAAGACCCGCCCCCCTTCGTTACTGTTGTTTTGTCCGACAAGCCATGCCATTCTCACGCCACACATCAGGTTCTCATGCAGTGAAAAATAAATTGCGGAGGAAAAAGAGGAAACTGACAGACAAGACAGAGCAGGTTACTTTTGGGATGAAACACGTTTTTCAAATTTAGTCTTTTTTAAAAAGAAATTCACACAATAAATTCCCTTTTGTGGCTCTTTAACGTGTAATGACAGATCACTCTAGCATCTCAGTTCTAGCGGCACGTGAACTGATCGTCTTTTCCTCTTTACTAGTTATTTCACGAAATAAACATTAACGAACATCAGAGGGTATCTTACTTCAACCACGGAAAGATGTCAGTACACACCAAATTATAAGTTCAAGTCCACTGAGGTTAATCTACTGTCCTGTCTGGATTGTTTGTCTTACAGAAATGGCAGATTTGGCATTATGATCGGTCAGATCACCTGCCAGTCATACTCCATGCGAAGAGTCAGTTGACAATTGAAGGTGACGAGCCATATACGGTTAATTTTCTACATTTGAATATTTCTCTGGTCATAGAGCTTTTTAAGTTGGGTAGAATCTGTGATCTCTGAGCCAGTTGGTTTGCTCACTTCCATGGCTGCAGTATGCTTTGTTTGCTGCCAATTGGCAACCCAGAGTTTCAAAATACTGTTGGGTAAATTGGCAGTAGGTAGAATCACATAGACCAAAAAACAGACATTCTGACACTGAACACACATTTCAATGTAGAATAACTGGCCATAGCATTGTTTTTCAGAGAAACAAGTATGTGAACTTAGCATGTTTCATAAATAACTTCAAACATATTATGTTAGTTCTATCCTGTAATAGTAAATAATAATAATAATAATCGCATACAGCACCTTTAATAACAATTAACAGACATTATTAAAAATAAATTTAACAAGTAATATTCAAAAGTTATATAAAAATTTAAATATATAAAACTCTAACATTCTTGTGCCATCAAGCCATCCTTATTGTTGAGTCCTATAGCATCAGTTTCTAAGAACTGTATGCAGAAGATCAGAGTGCAGAAGAATGCAGTCACCCTGCCAAAAACTGTGTCTGAGTTTATGCGACCCAGGCCTAGCTGATGTGAGCTTATTAAGATTAAATAAAGGCCGAATGTACTTTAGGTATACACCCGGCCGAGACAGCGCCCGCATAAGTTCTGACAGCACAAGAAAAATGAGCTGACTCCAGAGGAGGGAGACTAATTTTTCTCCAGCTAATGTTGGAGATGACGTTGAGGCCTGGGAGGCCTGGGAGGCCTGTGAAGGTCAGAGAGGAGGTAGGACCAGGCTGAACCCAGGAGAAAAACGGTTGTGGCCCCGGAGAACCGCCGCAGATGAGATGTAAAGGTGACTGAGACAGCCCGAAGTGCTTTGGACAGGGAAAACGAAAAAATTTTCCAGAGGAAATTGGTCACTCCATAAAACTATATTTGAAGTGGTTTATATTATACAAGTCGTTTAAGGGCAAACTTTACAATATAAAATAATTCCTCCATGTTCTTTTAGTTTCCAGAATGTTCCAGAACTAAATTTAAAACATAAAGAAATTTTGCACTTCTATAATCAATATGAAATTAAAATCGAGTACTTACACATTTGTAGTATTTTTGTAAAAATTCATAATATAAAAAATTATTTGTCTTTTTTAATGGTTTATCAAATTTGCTCCACCTCCGAAATGACTGTGTTTCATATGACATCAAACAACTCTCAAACAACTTTTCATGAGATTAGCTACAATGGACAACGCAAACTACTTGGAAATTTTATAGTCAGCATGAAATGAAAATTGACTCTATTTTCTTAATACACATCTTTAGTTTTTAGTAAACCATTCGTAATTGAAAATATTTGAATTCATAATGGTTTACTAAAATATAATAACCTGCTCCTTCACATAAATTACTTTGTCTTTTGCATGAGATCACCAAGCCTTCTTATTTTTTGTTCCACCTCTTCAGCTGTTTTTAACAGTCCGATCAACTACGATGGATAACATCACAAAATACATATTTTTTATGACTGAATGTCCAGATTTACTCAGAAATGTCACTTTTTGGAAGTAAAATGGTTTGTGAACGTTTGTTTGTCACATGAGATTTCGAAATGTATGCATACGGAACTGCACATTCACAAATTTTAGCTTAAATTTGGTGACCAGCGAGTTCGTATAGCAAAAAAAGACATTTGACCAACAGATAATCTGAACGAATTGGCATCAAACATGAGGAGAACCCTCATTTTTGTGTTTTTGAATGATCTTTTGTGTAAAATAACACTATTTGCAACAAGAGGAAAGGCTAAAACAGTATTTAAAAACAAGTGTGCAAAAATAACCATTTCTAGGCCACATGTAAGCAGTCAGGCCACTGCATTTAATTTGTCTCGATAAGCATGACAATTCCAATCTAGAATGAGCAACTTCTGTAATGAAACTAATGCCAATAGCAGTAATTGTGGTGACATTCGGAGATGTTTACTTGATTCTGAATCAATTCTTTTTTTTTTTTACATCCAGGGAAGATGCGCCCGCCGATGCCCGAAGCCTCAGCCAAGCACGGAAGTACTGTGCTTTTTCATAAATAGCAAATTCTCCACTATGGATAAACAGAGCGGGAGCTAAGAGTAAGCCCTGGATTAATCCTCTCTGCCAAACAGCATGGATTTCTCAGCTGCGATGCGACAGGCCGCGCTTGTCGATTCTTGGAGAGGAAGCGCGTGAATACAGAAAAGAAAAAAAAAACGCTACGAAATAATCAGCCAGAGTCATTCTGTCCAAGATGTGGGGAGAGTATCAGACACATGGCTGCTTCTTTAAAGTGGAAAAAAAAAAAAATCATGTTAGATGACAGCCTGTGCGGGTGCTTTCCACTCTTGGATGCCTTGAAGGAGCTTTCGGCCTGCCTACATAATGAAAAGAGACACATACCTGTGGGCAGAGCTTTGTCGGTGCTACCTAACCAGGCATGTGTCAGTTAAATCCGCTTTAAAATATGCACTCACAAGATTAGACATCTCACCTGAGATGGAAGGACGTGCGTAAAGACTGACTGTTTTAATGTGATTTCGGCACTCAGGCGGGCAGAGACACCCAACGGTGGTCTATTGCAATTGGCGAGAACCCATAAACATATCATCTGGTTCTGAATGGTCTTATATTTCCACTTCCATTCACTGTAATCATTTTAAGATGATAATGTTACCCGGTATGCAAATGTCAAGGCGGGCATCACTGTTACTATTGCTCATACGTTCATTAAATTTAAACAAACTAGGAACCTCAAGTATTAAATCTGGCGTGTATGATTTTTCGCCTGGTGGATGATAATATAGGTGAAAAATTGCATTTCTTGTTGGAAAAAAAAACATTTGAACTAAGCTTAAGATGGGCTGTTTGTGTTCTAGCAGTCAAGTTTGCTGGATTTAAAGGGGTTTTGGACACTTTTCAGCTGGTCAGGCTGGTTTGGTTTGCTGGTTTCAAATAGGTTTTGTCAGAAGTGATGGTTTTAGAAGGGTTTTGGGCACTTGTCAGCTGCTCCAACTGGTCTAGTTTGCTGGTGAGACTTTGACAGCTATAGTACTTTTAGATGAGTCTTGTTCGGTCATTTTAGAGGGCTTTTGGGTACTTGTCTTCATTGATGGTTTAAAAGGGGCACTTGTCAGGGAAAATGGTTTAAGAGTTTTTGAGAATATGTCAGCTGCTTGGGCTTTTTTTTGTTTGTTTTTTTAGATTTTTGGACATTTGTCAGGTATTGTAATTTTAGATGGGTTTGGGGCATTTTTGCACAATGATGGTTTTCGAGGGGTGGGTCTTTTGTCAGTCAGGCTAGTCTAGTTTGCTGGTGTTAAAAGGTTTGGGGAATTTGTCAGCAATGATGGTTTTTGAGAATTTGTCAGCTGCTTAGGCTGGTCTAGTTTGCAGTTTATTTATTTTTAAGATTTTTGGACATTTGTCAGCTATTGGATGGGTTTGGGGCATTTTTGAGCAATGATTGTTTGAGGGGTTGGTCTCATGTCAGCTGGTCTAGTTTGATGGTGTCACGATGCGTGTGGAGACTCAGCTGGGAGATTTTTTCAGCAGGGTCTCAAGCCATATTTAGAGACCATAATTTAAGTAACAACCATCCAGAACACCGGCACTGTGGTGGTGAGTTTTGTACTTCTCATTTTCTAAAATATAATATTAGACATTGACTATAAACCTTTAACAGAACACATCACGGGCACGACTAAAGGTAACAATCAGATTTAAAAGTAAATCAATGCAGGGTTAATCATTTCTTCTTATTCTTCTTCTTCCCACAAGCACTGGTGAAAGGAGAAGCAGGGAGGAAAAGAAATGGAGAACAATGTCAGGTTAGATAAATATAAATGTAGGAAGGCTGGGTAAAACTCAATGGAGAGGAAGACCCACTTATGTTATTTACACCAAAATGACATTCCCATCGCTGGAACCTCACAGGTATGATGGCATATGTTATATTTTATTAGTTTTTCCGTCATACTATTGGATTATAGTTTAGCTCAGGGCTAAATGTGGCATAATTTATGTTGGTTATGTTGAATTATAATATTCCAAAGCCTTCTACAACATTAACACATCTTTTTTTTTTTTTTACTTACTTCAAAAAAGGAAAGTAGCAAGCACCAAAAACAAGCTCAGCAGTAATTTCTTTAAGCAAACATCACAAAATAAAACAAAGACAATAGATTTTTTTATTGCATTGTCTTTGCTGGTCATCCACAACAAAAAAAAAATAGAGTCTAGTTAAATTAGCAAATAAATGACTCTTAAGAACTGGTTCTTTTTTAATGAATCATTTAAAAAGAGTCATTAATCAGAGTCAAGTC
>NW_015540857.1:260520-264600 GCF_001515605.1 Sinocyclocheilus anshuiensis | reverse complement strand
TAAGGAGGGAGACACTAAAGGTGTAGAGGTGGAGTAACTAAAACAATAATGAGATAACAAGAAGGGTGGGGAAAGACAATAGACAGGAGAGCACATGGCAACAAACAAACACAACACAAGCCATGTGCTCACAGAACACAGTGCCATCCTGGGCACACCCGCTGAAGACTGTGACAGAACCCCTGCAAATTCAACAAAATATTTCAATCGCAATATATGCCCATAGGAAAGAAAAAATCACAAATGAGATCTCTTTTGTTGTGCATAACTGAAATATTTCTCATCAAAAACTAAATTATTAAAAATAATGAAATAAATGTTATCTTGTTTTGCAATGAAAAACTATATATTTTTAAAACAAACAAAAAAAAGTTTGAAATTGTGTAAGAAGATAACTTTCAGGGAGTATTGCATTATAGTACGTATTTACATTTAAAGTATATTATTTATTTATATTTTCCTAGGGCATTGGCAGTAAGTAAATAAATATATACATAACAAAACTCAGTATGTTTATATATTATGCTTAAAACAAGACAAAACGATTCAAGACATATTTTCAGAAAACGAGTGATCATCTAATGTGGTTTGCTTCTCAGACACATTTTTCTTGTTTAAGGATGTTAAGATATTTTTAAATTGGAAAACAACATTTTATCTTGTTTGGATTGTGTTATCCACATTCATTTATCAACAATTGTCTTATTTATTTCTCCTTGAACTTTAAGGAAACTTAAACAGCAACATCTGAGACAACATTTGCACAGTGATGAATGAAAAATAGGTATTTTCAAAGAGTATTTACATCAATAAAACGTACGTGGTATGAGCAAATAATAAATAAAGTGTCAAATAAAAAGCGGCTCACAACAATAACCTGTGTTTGTCAGACTTCTATCTCTTCAGCGGGATGAAAGTGCCATAATGTTCCCCTCATTAGAATTCATTAGTTATTGTTCTCATTTTGCAATATTAATTCAAACATTTGTTTTCTTTTGATTAAATTATGATTTCATGGCTTGTCAGATGGGCTCCTTTGAAACTCGGGAGATGAAGAGGGGTTTCAAAGAGGGGCTCGGTAATTACAGCTACTTTAGTGGATGAATAGACTAGAGGCAGGTTTCTAAACTGACGCCGCCGTCTGTTTGTACTTTGTGGCGAGAGAGCCATTTCCACTGCGAAAGTTGCAATTTACATGTAAATTATTTGGCAAGTCACCAACTAATTGGTTCACAGAGGTGAAAGGTTTTGTACGGCACAGTAGTTCATAATTGAGAACCGACACCGTCTTTATCAGAAAATAATTTCGTATACTGTTCGCTGGCTCCCAGTACAACCTTCATTATAGACCCCCAGATATGTTTACAGCCAGACCTCCATTTAAAGATGTGTGTGCGGCGAAGTTTGACGTGCCTTATTAATTAAAACGAATACCAGATTAAAAATGTACCGCCCTTGGCTAGCATATGTTCAACCACGGAGCAAAAACAATACAAATATCCAAAGAAAACAACTACTTTGAAGATCTGATACAGGCCGGAGATGAATATCAAGGCATCCTGCAAATGTGTGACATCAAAGGTGCAAGGCGTTGCTAGTGAGATATTGTGAATATCAGAGTAAAAATCTGGACTTTGGTGTTCGCAAACGTTGACGTGGTCTGTTAATGAATGTTACTGAAGCGCGCAAACATCTAATTGGGTGTCTTTTTTCTCATAAATACTCAAAAGCAGCAGGTTGCTAACTCTCAAAGGCGTCACTCTCTTTAGGCTCACGTTTTGATGTGTTTATTCACGATGTGAAGTCTTTGCTGATGTGTGAAGTCATTGAAACATGCTGTTTGTTTTTGCTCTATCAGAGAAATATCAAAACACTTCAAGTCTTTAACGTTATACCAAAGAATCTCGTAACGCAAACAGACATTTAACAGACTTAAATAGACCAAAAACACACCACAGGGAACTGTTTGCATTTCAAAGACCGACACTCAAGTTTGTAAATCATAATCTGATGTTTGGGTTTGAGATGTTTTTCTTTTCATAGTTTGTTTGGTCTCTTTTGTTTCATGTTGACGGCTGTATTAGTTCATTGCAAGTGAGGAAAGTTTAAACATTTGGGGGCAAGCACGCTAACTTAAATTGGTTGTTGGTACTAACCCTTTTCCCAAGGTACCCAGAAAGCTTTGAACATGTTCTTTGAAGAGGTTTTGAACTGTTCTCTGATGGGACTTGAGGTTATTTTATTGTTTTTGTCGCGGAAGTAGTGTTTCTTAGCCATTTCATCCCCTTCAAGTTTGATGAATAGCCTGCATCTCCAATCACACACATAGTCACCATGTAAACACAGAGCTTGTATATGTAGATCATGGCAGAGGACAAACATCTGGTTACATAATGCAAATTTAGCCCCTAGAGGCAAAGATAGTGGGTTTGTGGGAAGGATGAATTGGTCAACGTTCAGATTATCCATCTTGTGTCCCGGTGGATACCTGCTTTAGCCTTCACGGTCAGCCACACAGGAGATTTATAGATTTCAGATCCTGGGTTTCCGGCAATGAGAGCAAGTCACTAATCGTGACATTTAGACAAATAATGTTTGTGACCACTGACATGGAAATACAGTATAACCATAAATAATGTCATGTAGTTAATTAAATGAAAGACAAACAATGCCCCAACATAAACAGCCACACCAAAGCTCCACCTCAGAAAAAATAAAAAAGGTAATTGTGAATTTATTTCTCACAATTGCAGTTTTGTTTCTCACAATTGTGACTATATTTTACACATTTGCAGTTTTGTTTCTCATGGCTGTTGTAGCTTTCTCAATTGTGACTCTTTCTTACAATTGCCACTCTGGTTTCTCACAGTTGCAACTTTGTTTCTCATAATTGTGACTTTGTTTTTCACAATTACAATTTTTTCGCACACTTGTGACTTTCTCACATATGCAACCTCATATCACATTATTGTTGCATTGTTTCGGCATAATTATAACTGTATCTCATAATTGCGACTGTTTCTCATAGTTGTGAATTTCATACAGGTGAAACTGTTTCTCGTTTCTTATAATTGTGACTTTTTTCACAATTGCAAATTTGTTTTATAATTGCTATGTTGTTTCTCACAGTTGTGACTTTGTTTCTCATAATTGTGACTGTTTTATTCACAATTACAATTTTTTTTTGCAAACCTGCGACTCTCACAATTGCGGCTTCATTCTGCATTATTGTTACATTGTTTCTGATAGTTATGACATTTTGTCCTAGTTGACTTCCCCACAATTGCGACTTTGTTTCTCATAGCTGCAAATTGATTTCTCACAGCTGTGAATTTCATACAGGCCAAACTTTGTTTCTCACAGTTGCGACTTTGTTTCTTATAATTGTGACCTTTTTTTTCACAATTGCAAATTTGTTTTTCACAAGTTGCAGCTTCATATCTCTTTGCTACATTGTTTCTCATATAATTGCTATTCTTTTTCACAGTTGTGATTTTGTTTCTCACGATTTAGATTTTTCTGACAATTGCATAATTGAGCCTTTTACAATTCCAAATGTGTTTACCAAAATTTTGATTTTTTTTTTTATACATATATAATGATTGAGACATTATATCTCATAATTGTTGTTTGTCTTAATTTTGATTAGGGCTGGGCAAAAAAACATCGATTTTCCGATATATCGTTTTTTAAAATGTGGTCGATTCAACATCGATTCTCAAAGGCCACGAATCGATT
The DNA here is from genome assembly GCF_001515605.1 of Sinocyclocheilus anshuiensis. Taxonomy (NCBI): domain Eukaryota; kingdom Metazoa; phylum Chordata; class Actinopteri; order Cypriniformes; family Cyprinidae; genus Sinocyclocheilus; species Sinocyclocheilus anshuiensis. The sequence continues at coordinate 260,862 of NW_015540857.1, read as the reverse complement.
TTTTTCAATATTTATTTCCGCAAACATTGAACATAAGATTTACGTTAATCTTATTACTAGTCTAATCCACTAGATGTCACCCCCTTATTTGCCTTGCGCGATGTTACAACGGAGAGTCCGTCATTCATTCATTGCTTAAAATGGCGGATTCAGGTGCATTCCCGACGTCAACACCACCAGGGCTCTACAGTACGACCATTTCAGTTGCGACTGAAAACTACTGCGTGCGACTATGAACATTTTTTTAGGAGCACCAGTGCGACTGACCCGATCATCATCATACTTGTGATTGCGCTCAGGGGAGCTTCAAATGTTTCTACGTGTTTTTGCAGCGTTGAGTAA
>NW_015540857.1:260036-260440 GCF_001515605.1 Sinocyclocheilus anshuiensis | reverse complement strand
TAGGAGCACCAGTGCGACTGACCCGATCATCATCATACTTGTGATTGCGCTCAGGGGAGCTTCAAATGTTTCTACAGCGTTGAGTAATGTATCACAGACATATCTCACGAATCCTTTCATAAGCAAAGTGAGAGATTCATTGCGCAGTGTAGAGAGCTTCGTTGATTATAGATGTGAGATCGAGATGAACTAAGCTGAGTGCCAGCTTTTAATGATTTTTAAAGGAGTTTGTAAATGTGATACTGATTTAGTACAATACAATTCAATAAACAAGAAGTTATTATTAAGTGACTTACATTGTCTGACTATAACACTAACTGATTTTGCTCTATTTCGTTGTCGAAAATAGTTTCAAACAAAGACAGCTCAGCCGCTGCGCATCTCCATTCAAACACAGCGGTGTC
>NW_015540857.1:257366-259752 GCF_001515605.1 Sinocyclocheilus anshuiensis | reverse complement strand
TTGTCCAATTTTCAGCATCAGTTTTTCATCTTGCATCAAAATTCTGTCTATTCATTGTATGCATTTGAAATATAGAGTTGGGTTTTGTTTTATTGTACCCAAGTGTACCTAAAATAAAAAGTGTTTAATATACAGGTTTGTGGCTCTTGATTTCCTATTAATTAACCATTTGTAATCTTATGTTCACTGTTCATTTTTTATAAATATAGGATTTGTATTAAATCTATATTCATTTATATAGTCAAATCAAATCGAGAATTGAAATCAAAAATCGAATTGAATATCGAATCGAAAATCGAAATCGAATCGAATTGAGAGCTTGAAAATCGAAATCGAATCGAATTGGAACATCTGAATCGATACCCAGCCCTAATTTTGATACTTTCTCATAACTGTGACTTTCTCATAATTGCAACTTGATATCTTTCCATTGCAGATTTTTTCTTTATGTCTTTATGACTTAATATCTTATTTTAATCTCTCTCTCTCTTTTTACTCTGAGGCACAAATGGGTTTCCTTACATGGCTGTTTTACAAAGAACAAAAAACTAATTTGTTTCAATTATTGCCTGTTTTTGACACTAACAAGTAGATATTAAAGGGGAAAAAGTCAAATCTACAGATCACAAAGCTGAAGGAAAACCTTGAGCGTTTCCATCAGGGCATTTTCAGAATGAAGATGTCACTCAGTGTCATTTTACCCACGTCGAGGGAAAGCTCTGCAGATTTGAGCAGGACCCTACGGGACCACAGCGTCTTTATCTGGCACGGCTGTGTTCTCGACAGCGCGTGGCCCACTCAATAGTACTGATTGATGTCTCTGCTTCTGGATTTGCCTTCAATTTAGTGGGAGGCATGCAAAACGCAGATCCGATTTCTGCTCGGTGGTGTATAGAAACGTCCAATTATGGTGCCGCTGTGACATTGTGAGGGAAGTTTCCAGCTGTGTGGTGTGGACCATAAGATCAGGTGCATAATAGATGTGAAAGTCAGCACTGTTTCATCATTCAGAGAAAAAGAGAGAAACATGGGCACAATTATATAGGGAATACAATTGTAACGGAAATGTCTTTTTAGGGAAGATATTGAACCCATGCAGTGTTTTTGACAAATGATACTTTTTTCTCCCCAATGTATGTTTTGCTTTTTTTTTTTTACTTTTTAGTAATCTATGTTGAAGGGCTTTCCGTTACTGGTTAGTGCTATTTAACTGTATATAAGTGCTTTTGGGTCTTTTGTGAAAAAAAATAATTAAACGTCAGTCTGTTTCTCAGATTAAGTTATCATATGGCTTCAAAAGACTCTGAATTTAGTCTTAGGACATATTTCATTGGTTATTTTATAGTGTTTTTAGGTCCTTTTTCCAGCTTGAGTGACATGGTTACTATGACTTGCTGTTATATGAAAAGAAGCAGCATGAACATTGTTCAAATTTTCTGTTTTTGTTTTCTACAGGAAAACTAGCAGCATAAAAGTTGTAAATGAAACAAAGGTGAGCAAGAAATGACAGAATATAATTTTGGGCGGTGAATTGTTGCTTTAAAAATACCATTGTACCTGTTTTGTTTTGTTTTGTTTTATTTTATTTTATTTTTTTATTGGTGGGGAGGATCAGTACACACAGAAATGTGTCAAGACAAATGCATGTTTAGAATACCATAACATATAATACAGTACTCTTACAATTTCTGTCATATGTATTTATTTAATTATTATTTTTTAAATATTAAGATATTTATTCAAATGTGCTGCGACATATGTTCCAAAGCAACTTATATTCAAAAATATGTCAAGCAATGTCAATTTCTCTCATACATGTATTTATTGTAAAAACTACTAAGAGTACAGTGTTTTCTGGAATACACAGATTTATTTATTTTATATATATTTTTACATCTGAAACATTCTGCGACTTATATTGTGACAATGTAATCGTCAAGCAATGTCAATTTCTGTCATATACAGGTGCATCTCAATAAATTAGAATGTCGTGGAAAAGTTCATTTATTTCAGTAATTCAACTCAAATTATGAAACTCGTGTATTAAATAAATTCAATGCACACAGACTGAAGTAGTTTAAGTCTTTGGTTCTTTTAATTGTGATGATTTTGGCTCACATTTAACAAAAACCCACCAATTCACTATCTCAACAAATTAGAATACTTCATAAGACCAATAAAAAAAAAACATTTTTAGTGAATTGTTGGCCTTCTGGAAAGTATGTTAATTTACTGTACATGTACTCAATACTTGGTAGGGGCTCCTTTTGCTTTAATTACTGCCTCAATTCGGCGTGGCATGGAGGTGATCAGTTTGTGGCACTGCTGAGGTGGTATGGAAGCCCAGGTTTCTTTGACAGTGGCCTTCAGCTCATCTGCATTTTTT
>NW_015540857.1:241620-254798 GCF_001515605.1 Sinocyclocheilus anshuiensis | reverse complement strand
ACAACTGTAGCCAAATTTCTTGACACGTCTGTGTGTGGTGGCTCTTGCTGCCTTGACCCCAGCCTCAGTCCATTCCTTTTGAAGTTCACTCAAATTCTTGAATCTATTTTGCTTGACAATCCTCATAAGGCTGCTGTTCTCTCGGTTGGTTGGCATCTTTTTCTTCCACACTTTTTCCTTCCACTCAACTTTCTGTTAACATGCTTGGATACAGCACTCTGTGAACAGCCAGCTTCTTTGGCAATGAATGTTTGTGGCTTACCCTCCTTGTGAAGGGTGTCAATGATTGTCTTCTGGACAACTGTCAGATCAGCAGTCTTCCCCATGATTGTGTAGCCTAGTGAACCAAACTGAGAGACCATTTTGAAGGCTCAGGAAACCTTTGCAGGTGTTTTGAGTTGATTAGCTGATTGGCATGTCACCATATTCTAATTTGTTGAGATAGTGAATTGGTGGGTTTTTGTTAAATGTGAGCCAAAATCATCACAATTAAAAGAACCAAAGACTTAAACTACTTCAGTCTGTGTGCATTTAATTTATTTAATACACGAGTTTCACAGTTTGAGTTGAATTACTGAAATAAATGAACTTTTCCACGACATTCTAATTTATTGAGATGCACCTGTATATATATATTTTTTATAATCTGAAACATGCTGTGACTTAAATCCAAAAGAGACTTATATAATGCAATTACTGGCAAGCAATGTTGATTTCTAGATAGATAGATAGATAGATAGATAGATAGATAGATAGTACTCTTAGTATTTAGAAGTTGTGTATTTATTGTATTTATAAAAGTCACTCATTCATATAATGCAAGTAACATCAAGCATTTTTTTTGTGAATGTATGAATTTTCCACACACCCATAGTATCAGTTTTACTTTAAATGTATTTCTTTAGATTTGACGTTTTAAATTTTGTTTATAATGGATGCCACTATCATTTATGTTCCTATATTCCTGTCGTGTTCTTAATACTGTTCAATTTAAATGAGTTGTGGAGTGAGGGAAACTAAAATACATGTTTGTAAAAGTTTTGTTTTATTTACAGGTATTTTACATTCATAATTAAATGTTATGTATACACATATTTTCAACTTGTATTCATATTCAACCATTTTTCCAGAAAGTGCAGTTCCAGATGCTATTCCGAATACAGTTACTGCATACGCTACTGCTACGTCACGAACATCTCACTTGCAAGTTAGCTGTGTTTCCCAAGTCCTTTTAAATGATTTAGAATATGCTAACGCTCTAGCTGGAGAGATGTTGTTGGTACTAAATTGCTTTATTTACATAGAGAGCCTAGAGATTTGGAGCTCAAAATATCCATATTCAAACTAGCTGATAGATACTTGCTTCCACCGCACGGAACATCACCTTCTAAGATGATAAAGCACTGTGCAAAATTCTCATCCCATGGCTTAGCGCTAGCTCATACCTCTATCCTTGTGTCGTATGTTTCTCAGAGACGCAGCGGCGGCCTGCGTGGCTTTAGCATGTATCTGCATCGAGGAGATAAAGGCCTCTCGCGTCCCGAACATGACACGTGGATTATAATGCCCATTCCCACCCGCTGCTCTGCAGACCCCCAGTCACGCTCACTCGACAGCAATCCATGGAGCCTTTTTCTCTCCCGGTCAAGGATGGGTCATTTTATTTTTAGAGCTGCCAGCCGCTGGGGTTGGATTTACCTGGTAATATTTATTTAATGTGAGCTGGTAAATGTAACATAAAATGACTTATCGACTAACAAGTCCAACAGCTTAAGTGTCTACCAACGTCCTCGATCCCGAGCACTAAAATATATAGCCCAACCCCTTCCCACAAGTCAGTTTGTCTGAATTACACACTTTGACCAATTGAATGGAGTCACGTACATACGTTTCCTGCTTGCGTTTTAAAGCACAATTGTTTATGGGTGTGTTTTGCATAAATTTGCACTTGGTGACATTTTAACGTCGTAATCAGGGATGGGTCATTAGGCGAATGGGTCCAAGCGTTAGTGGGGATCATAATGACATTTTGATTATTGCTGGTGCTGTGTACCTGTGTACCTCGTTATGTCGGGTATTCATTTACATTGTTAATGATTCAGCATCTGGTTGCCTCAAGCTAAGGTCAAGAAATTTATTGAAAATTTTGGGTGACAGAATACACTTGGTCATTTTGATGAGATTGCAAACCAAAATATAGATGGTAGGCCGACAGTATATATAACAGTAATAGTATGTATGCAATTATGTAGCTAAAACGGTACAGCATGCTGCTAGCAATGTGGTGATGCTTATTTTGGATAGTCAACTTTACAAATTAAAAACTTTGTCAGTTAATTATTTTCTCTTTTTATTTGGACTTGATGGACGGAATCAAAAGATCAAAAGTATTAAACCTAAAATGCAACTGTTTCCTCACTTGTGAGAAATGTCATGTAGCTTTTAAGTCGCTGAACTATCTTACTGATAAAATCGTCAGAGTAGCGCTAACAACATTAGTGTGTGTGCAAACTGAATGTGTGTGCGTCTGTAAGGGAGAGAGAGCGGGAGAAATACAGTATGTGCTTTCTGTACATAATAAAGCATAATTGTGTGGAAAAAGATGGAAATAATCTGTTTTTATCCTTATTTATTTTTTAGTGTACATTTTTTTTATCCTTTATTGTTTAGTGTATTTATTTGCTTGGCCAGTGTCATTGAGGGTTTTGGTTATTTTGTTGTTGTAAGACCTTTGAAATAACTGAAATCATTTGGCGAAGTGATATGGACATGTAATGCGGTCAAGACCTTCGCCGTGCGTTTCCCTGAAAATAATTGCACACCTTAGAACGTTCATCAGCCAATCAGATTCAAGAATTCAATGGCCCCGTAGTATAAAGATAAAAACATTCACAGCCAATCAGAATCCACTGAGTTGAGCATTTAAAGCTGGCAGACATCATAACTTAAGTGCATTCATATAATAAATATCATTGTCTGTTGGTGTGGATGCTAATATAGTTACAGTTATAGTTATCGTTCTTGGTGTGAATGGAACTTTACATCTAAAAAGCTTTTACTTTAATCTTATCATAGCTCTAATACTATGTACTAGTCAGTTTTAAGAATCAAAGCTGACTAGATTCAGCGTTTGTTTACACGAGAAAGTGGCAAACAAACGTCCTTGGAGTGTCGTCATCAACTCTTATCAGAGGCCAGAGCGAACACTTCAACATTAACTGTACTCAAAAAGTAGTTTGCGCCGCATGGGCGAGAAAAGAGGGAAAGTTTTGAATGACTTGGTTGCTCCATGACATTTGCTAATGTAACCAAGTTCCCCTGAGTGTACCTTCAATCTGAAGGTACTCGCCTGCAGCCACACACTCAATTTAGTTGGCGATAAAGTAGGCTGAAGTTATCTAGAATTAAATTCATAATGCAGAATGACAATAAGATATTCCCTCAGCGGGTGTGCTTTTTTACCCCCGAATCAAACACTGGCCCATTGGAGGGGTCAAATATTAATAGAGATCTTTCATAGTTTGCGCATATTACGTTTCTTACTGAAAGTGACCTACAATGACGGTGGAGCCGGTGACCTCAAGCAAATGGAGAAAAAAGATTATTTTCTGTTTTAAATTAAATTACTGGATTTTCTCGTGCCACAATTTTCAAATAGGATAAGGTACCGCCGTCGGGTTGACCTTCAGATGTGGCCTCATGGGAAATCGGCTTATGAAGAAATGAAAAGACCAAAGCCCTTCGATACAAGCCGACTGTTTAATTTTCAGGCTTTAGATGGTCAATTATTTGTTCTTGTTTAGCGCGAAAGATGAGTCTTCATTAGATAAAGGTTTTACAATTGAGGCCGACTTCAAAAAGAAATTATTTCCTTCATCGGGACATAATAGTCCTTTTCCCAGATAGTTGTCCGTGTCCATCTTCAGATATCTTCCTAGCCTCACCTGTGCTGATTAATGAGATATTGTATGCATAATTAAAGCCTGCTCATTGCTAACAACATGCTGCCTTTAATAAATGGGGCGTTTTTCCTCCTCATTTGCACGGTTTGTGTTGTTGCCAATAGAAATCTTGGCTCCAGCTACTCAAGCGTTTCAGTATTTATTTTGTGAATCAGCATTTATTTGTATATTTTCTTTTTTTATTTAAATTTTACATTTTTGTTGTTGTTTTTGTGTCTTTTTGTCATTTTTGTAGGTTTGTTATGTCTATATTTTTTAAATAAAAGTTATTTTAGTACATCAAGCTGATTTTTTTATGTTAAAACTTCACAATAAGGTTCCATTTGTTATCATTACTTTACATGTAAAGCATTTATTAATCTCAGTTCTGATTCATTGCAACATTTACTAATACATTAATACAATCCAAAGTTGTATCTGTTAATATTAATTAATGGACCTGAGCTATCATGAACTAATAGTTGTACTTTTATTAATTAACGTTAACAGAGATGAATAAATACTGTAACAAATATATTGTTCATTGTTAGTTTATATTAGTTAATGCATTAATTAACGCGAACTAATGAACCTTATTGTAAAGTGTTACCTTTTTTTATTTCAGTTCACATTTATTTTATTTCAAGTAATAAATTTTTTTATTTACATATATATCTTAATATATTAAAATGTATTTTGGAAATGTATGTTGTGGCCCCTTGAAGTACATTTTTTACATTTAGTTGTGATTTATATTTTTAATGTTAAAATATTCCCTAAAAATGTATAAGCATATATTTGAAATACATTTTTGCCAGTATTTGTTTGTTTCTTTGTTTATTGGTGGAAAATAAACCAAAAATATATATATATTGTTTTGAGTTTGTAACCCTTCTAAGTGTTTAAATCTTCAGTTAGAGCCCTTCACCACAGTTCAACAGCCTTTAAACTTTGCTGTGGATATACAATACTAATATACCATAATCATGGAGTGCTTGGCAACAGTGTAACGTGTAACAGGGGTCAGTGGTGTTTATTCTGATGAGGGCCAGGGCAGAGGGACGTTAATACCGTGTGAATGAATTATTCAGTGTGCAAGGCTATGCTTATCTACTTCATTAATTTCATTTCCTGAATAATGAGGTTAATCCCTTCTTTCAATGGCCGAGACATTTTTAAAGTGCAGATTGACTATGCAATTGATTATGAACTAAATCCAGTTCATTATAATTCTCAGCCAGGCACTTGTGCAGATTGTGGGCATTTGATGAAAACTATTTTATTGATGGATTTAGAAATGTGCCATAAATACTGCGATATGGAGAGCGTCTCAGGTTACTTATGTAACCATGGTTCCAGGGTTATTCAATGGATATATTCAGAATAACTGTTTTGTTTGTTTGTTTATTTTTTGCAGGATGCAGTGTATGTTCTGTGCACATATGTACATTTTCTATATGCATATGGAATAGTTGAACTAAATGACCTACTACATGACGGCAGTATGCAACCAGTGCACACTGGGCAAAATACCGTATCCCAAAATGCAATGCATTGCCTTGACCTTCTGTTTTCAATTTGATGAATGAGTAGGAACCAAGATATTGATTGGCCAAGATATGTATATTTTTGCTAAATATTATGTACAATTTGTATTTCAAAATAAAAATAATGTAGTAGTTTTACGAATCATATGTAACTAACTAGTTTACAAATTTTCTCACCAAATAAAAGAAAAAAAACTTGACAAACTTGAAATACACTGTAAACACAATTCTGAGAACTGTAAAATATAAACTCGCAATTGTAAGAAAAAAGTTAGAATTGTGAAAAGTCGCGATTAAATGTTTTTTTTTTTTTTTAAAGGGGTCATATGACGTTGCTAAACAGAACATTATGTTGTGTATTTGGTGTAATGCAATGTGTTTATGCGGTTTAGGGTTAAAAAAACACATTATTGTTGCTCCTCTATGCCCCGCCTTTCTGAAACGCGCGGGCTTGAGAACGGCGCGGCCAGCGGATTCGACGAAGGAGCGGCAACCACATGTGACGGCCCCGGACTGGACTCCGCTTCATCCACGATGAAAGCTGATCCGGCGATCCACAGCGCGAAGTTGATGTATTTCCTCAGCGACCAGCATGGATTAGCTCTAGGCATGACGAAGCGGATATCGTCCTCTTTTGGAAGGCCAAACAAAGTAGTTTCGCTTACACAACAAAACACACAGCGCCTTCACGACATGGTGGCGGCGGCAACAACAAAACTACTGCGAGAATAAAATTTACGCCTTCTTTCTTTGCGTGAACATTTGGGCGGTGTTATGCAAATCTTCCCACATCGTGACACAGACATGTGGGGGCGTGTTTAAACGAGGCGTTTTAGGAGGGCGTGGACAAGTCTTAACTTTTATAAAGAATATCTTTTTGGGTTTGAGACTTTAGTCTTTGCAACTTTAGGGATCTTATCTATGCACGAACAGCTTGTAACACTCCAAAGAGAAAGGAAAATTTGAAATTGCATCATATGACCCCTTTACTTCTGTGGTGGAAAACGGAATTGCGAGATGTAAACTCAGAATTGTAAGATGTAAACTCAGAATTGCGAAAAAAGGCTGAATTCACAATTGTGAGATAAAATGTCACAGTTACCTTTTTAATATTTTTATTCCATAGCAGAAACAAAACCAAATACAATACAATATCATATACAGTATAATATGATATATATTTTTTTAAAAGTGAGATGTAAACTCAGAATTCAGAAGTCAGAGAAGTCAGATTTGCCAGAAACAAAGTCTGAATTGTGAGATATAAACTCAGAATTGCCAGATATAAACTCAAAATTCTGAGATATAAAGTCACTTTTTTTTTGTTTTTTTTGTGGCAGAAATGGGCTTTCATAAAACAAATGCATCTGTGGCTCCTCAAACATAAATAATATCTTATTCTCTCTCTCTCTCCATTTCTGTAGATTTTTCTCTCTCTCTTTCTTCCTTCCCCCTCAACAGGGCGTTTGGCGGCCGTTCATCTCTGCCAAATCCGGATAGCCAATCTTGGCGGTTGGATTGTGTGAGTGAAAGTCACTAGAAGTCAGTACTGTCCCACATCAGTCAGGATGTGAGGGGACACACAGTGTCAGCATTCCCACAGCGGTTACAGGGGCGGAGACGAACAGATGGCTTGTGGGTGATTACTGGGGAGAGCGAGTGGACGAGAGAGAGAGAGAAGAAATGAGTTTTCAGAGCAGACGTGAAGTTTTCGATAGTTGAACTCCATGAAAAATGGGACGCGCGTGACACACAAACAAACACATCGCAAGTCGAACACACAGGCAGAATTTGCTGATGCGGCATTGTGCGGAAATGTAATATCATACAGTTGTCAATTAACTTTTACTCTGGAGAGAAGGGGAAATATGTCTCTTATAACCTTTTCTTTGTGTATACACCGTATTCACCGGTCAACCCCGGTGGCTTTAATGAACTCCAGGCTGCAACTACGCAGTAATTTAGTGATGAGAATGACAGCGCGGTGAGAGCCAACACTAGCGAAGCAAGAAAACAAACATAACATACGACCCCGCAAACAGAGTCTAACACTGGCAATATGTCACTCGGTGGGAAGCCTTCTCGTATTTTATTCAAACTGTGCAGGTCCAATAACAAATGACGTCAAGTGTCAGCAAGCTGCTGTTGATAAACGTCCTATTTTTCCCCCTAGAACACTCTTGAATTACTTATTACTCACTTAATTAATAATTTGCTTCTTATTAGTGTGACTTTATGAAATTTCCAACTGTGACTAAAGGGGATTTCTGAGTGAAGCTTAGTAGGCCTACTTGAGTAGACAGTCTTAAAAAATTAATATTACCAGTTTTATGTTGACTTATGTACAGTAATTTGGGAGATATGTTTTTTCCAGTGCAGCATTAAAGACATATATTTTATCTGTAAGTGTTTTAAATGCAATCAAACCCATGACCTTGTCATTGTGTGTGTGTGTGTGTGTGTGTGTGTGTGTGTGTGTATATATATATATATATAGGCCTGTAGTTCAAAGAGATAGGAACTGATTGAAGATGAGAGGTAAGAAACTTGATCCAGAACTTGAACTTGGGTTGCCCATGAATTTTATTTTTTATTTTTATTTTTTTATCCTGTTACATTCAAAAGAAGATATTTTGTAAAATGTTGGTAACCAAACCATTGACATAAGCCATTGACTTCCATAGTATTTTTTTCCATACTATGGAATATAGTAGCTATACAGAAACTATAAGTCAATGGCTACCGTCAACTCTTTGGTTACCAGCATTCTTCAAAATATCTTCTTTTGTGCTCAGCAGAAGAAAGAAACTCATACAGGTTTGGAACAACTTGAGGGTGAGTAAATGATGACAAAATTTTAATTTTAGGGTGAACTATCCCTTTAACACTACAGTATGGAAGACATTTCTATATATCTATGTGTAATGTATTTGTATTAGATTTTCCTGTAAGAATTTATATTAATTTGTTTGGCCAACATGTCAATCCATAGCGATTGACAATGCATTCAAGGCCGACATCCTGTCATTATGGGAATCAAACCCTTGGCGTTTTTTCTCAACAAGCTGCAGTATATAAGATATTCAACCAAGACCTTTTTGCATGTGACTTTTCATTTACATTAATTAATTTGGTCCTCGCGTCTATTCAATGTGCATGTAAAGTATAATTTCATCTCTATATGTATTTCTTGGGAATTTAACCCATGACCTTGGCGTTGAAGAAAACATGCATATATAGTTATTCACATACTGTCAGTAAAAATAAAGTCCATAAACTAAACTTCATCCGAGAAGAAAAAAAAAGAAACAATGAAGCAAGAACACAACATAAAAACCACCATTTTGGAAAAGTGGGAATTTTCGAGGTTAAAGAGCTGTGAGTGTGTGAGCCTGATGAGATTTTAAGTGATGCTCATTTCACTGCACCGCATCTCACCCGGATTCTTATTCATCTCCTATCATTCCGATATCAGGCTCCGGATCGCTCAGGATATTAAACAGACAATAATGAAGGCCTATATTAGATTGGCGAGGAAAACAGCCACCTGCGGCCACAAATGTTCAATGATCCAGAAAACGCAGCGGCGAGAGAACGTGGAGATGGTTTGCTCGTGGACGATAATCAATTAACTCATTGATTTCAGGAAGAAAGGGCACTTTAACAGTCGGATTTTAGCGGCCATGGCGTCAGACCTCTGACCGAGGGTTGATTATGATTGTGAACCGTAGCACAAAACAACTTCATTTCACACAGTCTCTAAAGGGTTTGAAAAGTGCCTGAATCCACAGATTACTCACTGCACTGAGAACTTATTTGGCAGAATGGACTCCACGGACAAATGTTTTCGGTCAAGGGGGATTGGTAGCAGCTTTATATAAATACACTGGATTGCTATCAATGTAGGGTTGAAATGTCTGAAAATGTCCTCAAAAGAACCAACTTGTGCCAAAAGTTATATGTATTCACTTACAAAGACATTTTTATCTAAAGTAAATTATTAATTAGAATAATAAAAGCAGAAACATTCGATCCAGGGAGAAAACAATACAGTCACGCCATACTAAATGTATTTTAACTGCATTTTATGGTCTAGGTTAGCGTAAAGTAATTACGATTACGAATGATAAATGTGAATGGGAGTCCCCATAAGGATATAAATACAAAGCTTGTTTCACTACAATTATAGATCCACCCAGAGGAACAATTCATTTTATGGCTTAAAGTTTGCTCCTTTTTAGTTCAGCAAAGTTCTCAGTGGTCTTTGTGACTTTGTCTTGGAAGATTATTCAGAAAATCATTAGGATGAACATGAATAGGCCTAATGTTTGATCAATTGTAGCAGTATAGAACTATAAAGTGACTGCGAATTACATAACCATAAGAACTTGAATAAGACATGTTTGAGTTCATAATATTGAGATTTGACTCTTGATTTTAGACTTGAGTTTTTTGGCAAATCTGAGCAGAGTTTAAAACTATAGACTTTATAGGAGATGACATTACTAGGGTTGTTTCTCAGGAGATTTACGCAGAATCTTAATTTGCTCTCTATTTTATCTCATTCATGTTTAGGAGAAACAGTTAAGCTATTAAAGAGATCTAATCTGTGATTATTCTTTTCTAGGAGATGTTAAATCTGACAAAAGTTTAACAAATATGTACATTTCTAGAACTCAAGAGGAGAGACATGAGATTACTATGATTCTTTGTTTCCCCCCCCCCCATGAGAAAAAAACTGAGAAGCAGGAGATTGATGAAAAATGTATCTCTGCTCTCCATTTTATATAATTTCTGCTTAAGATAAACAATTGAGAAATTACTGAAATTACTATTTTTCATTTCCTATTTGTATTTTGCTAAATTTACCAAATCTGAGCAAAGTTTGAGACATTGTTGAGATCTCTTCTGAAAACTCAGAGACAAACACTGAAACATAGTATTATTCTCAGGAGAAAAATGTGAATAACTGAGATATTAAGATCTCATTTGTTATTGTTATGTCCTGTTGTTTAGATTATTCAGGTCTTTTATCTCAGAAGAATGTTTTGAGATGCAGAAGACTTCCTATAAGAATCCACATTTGTTCTCTATTATTGCGTTGCTATTTTGAGTCATTATATAGACCTCGTCTGTGATTTTTTCTTTTCTAGAGGCTGGAGCACATGTTGAGAGGAGAACGTCTCAGGTTACGTATGTAACCATGGTTCCCTGAGTAGGGAACGAGACACTGCGTCCTCTAGGGGTCGCTATGGGGAAACCTAGAGGACGCAGTTCGAAGTTCCCATGAAAGGGAACGTCACAGGTTACGTATGTAACCATGGTTCCCTGAGTAGGGAACAAGACACTGCGTCCTCTAGGTTTCCCCATAGCGGACGCAGTTTGAAGTTCCCATGAAAGGGAAACATGAGATTACTAGGCTTGTTTCAGGAGAAAAATCTGAGAAGTATACGAGACTTGAGGTAAAATTTCTGTATGTTCTCTATTTAATCTCATTATTGTCTAGAAAAAAAAAACTATTGCAATATAGAGATTAGATTCCGGATATTTATCCAAATCTGAGCACAGTTTGAGAGGTTGTTGAGATCTCTTATGAAAACTCAGAGAGGATTTTTCTCTCAGGAAAAACATGAGAAGCGAAAACATCTCCAAATATTTTTTTGTTGTTGTCTAGGACAAACAATTGAAATATTAAAGAGATCTCATTTGTGGTTTTTATTTCTTGATTTAGCAAATATGAGCACATTCTGAGACATTAGCTATGTTTCCATCCAAAGCTGCGAATTTAACTATGTGCAAAATTGTAATATTACATAAAATATTTGCGAATAAAGCACTGTTTCCATCCAACGAGTCAAAGGGATTTTATTTTTTGATGCGCATGGAGGAATTTATTCGGTAAATGTGTTTCCATCTCCCATATTCGCATTAACCCTTAGTCCACCTCAAGCCAGTATAAAAACATTTTTGTGAATTAAGGGGATTTGTTTTTCAAAACTTGGCATTTCCATCACTCGTTTCTGATGCGATACTTCAAAATGCGCATAAAAACAGGGTGATGAAAACAGCTATTGAGGTCTCTAAAACTGAGATTATAAAATTCCTTTATCACAGAATAAAAATCAGAGAAGCTTTTAATAAAAGTCTCCAGTAGTCTAATTATTGGGGTCCAGGAGTAATATATAAGGAGTAACTATATTGAGTAAACTCATTTGTCATTTTTCTTTCATACAGGAGAGTTTATAACATCGAAGCAATTGATTGATTATTGCAAATGTAAAACAGTAAAAAGACACCACTTTATTTATCTTCCTCAATATATTTGATTCATTGCAGACCATTACAGATCCATTTCCATGTTGTCTGTCGCCGTGATGGAAATACAAGTCTTGTATGTCTTATTACTTATGGGTTATGCTTTCATCTGTGGTATTCACTGAGCCCATGTTTGCTCTAAACAGTCATGCTCTTCCCATCCCGCTCAACAAATGAGAGTGGTATCACGCTGTGTGTTTTCATTCCGAACAGCATTAATATTGCAGCAGTCCTCATCTGTGCGTTTAGAGTTGTTCAAGCCCATTAAAGGTTCATCGTGCCCTGTAAATATTAAAAACGCCTGCTGTTTCGTTTTGGTGCGGCTGGACATGAGAGTAATGGATGGATGCTCTATGGCGGCTCAATGCAGAACGCTAAAAGGTTTTTGGTCGTGGCCTTGATTTAATGCAATTAGTTCTGCCAATGAAATGCGCAGCAGGATTGGTCAGTCCTGGCCATGTTTGTTATTGCAGAAAGAAGATTAGGTTTGTGAAACACCTGATTTTCACCTTTTTGGTTTTTATCTAATGCCCTTTTTCCAGAAGCATAGAAACAAACTTTTTAATTACAAAAAAAAACGAACAAAAAAAAAAACATAGTGATTAGATCATTTGAGGTGAAATACACCCTACTTATTTATATTATTATAAATACATTATTTATATATTTATATCATCATTACATTAATATATTTGTTTATCATTGTAATTTTGTACAATATTTTACATTATTATATGTGTATTTGTAGAATGATTTAACAACAATTCTAATTATTATTATATTATTTTTTACATTTTCCCCTTATTATTATTTTTGTTGTTGTTGCTGTTTATTATTGTATTTTTACAATAAATGATGCATAAATGATTAATATAAACTTTACATTATTATACATCTTTTTTAAATATAGCATTTTTATCTATTTTCTTTCTGACAAAAAAAAAATAAAAAAGAAAAAAAAGAAAGATGCAAAAGGATATATGAGCCCTTGGCTTTGAAGAGGAGAGTAGGGACATTATTGTAACTTAAAACAATTTATATTCATATAAAAAAAATTGTATATATAATTATACATATGTTTTTAAATATTAATAAAATATTTGTATCTTAAGTGAGAAACTAATCAAGAGCTTAGCTGTTTTTATTTTTTTTATTTTTTTATTCAGAAACATTTGAGATAAAGCTGATAATTGATGAGATTCTCAGTTATGTTTCATCCAAATCTCCTCAGCTCAAAACATTTATTTTTTATTTAGTCATTTAGCAGACGCTTTTATCCAAAGCGACTTACAAATGAGGACAATAAAAGCAGTCAAAACTAACAAAAGAGCAACAATATATAAGTGCAAATGACAAGTCTCGGTTAGCCTAACGC
>NW_015540857.1:233041-239933 GCF_001515605.1 Sinocyclocheilus anshuiensis | reverse complement strand
ACATACATACAACACACACACACACACAAAGAAAAACAAGTAGATAGAATAAAAAATATAGAAAGCTAGTTTTTGTTTGTTTTTGTTGTTTTTTAAAGAAAAAATAAAATAAATATAGATAAAGTAGAATTAAAATAGAATAGAAAGTGCTAGAGTTAGAGGGTCAAATAAAGGTGGAACAGATGTGTTTTTCGTCGTTTGTTGAAGATGGTTAAGGACTCAGCTGCTCGGATTGATTTGGGCAGGTCATTCCACCAGGAGGGAACAGTTAATGAAAAAGTCAGTGAAAGTGATTTTGTGCATCTTTGAGATGGCACATTAATATGCCGTTCACTTGCAGAACGCAAGCTTCTAGAGGGCACATAACTCTGAAGTAATGAATTTAGGTAAATGGGTGCAGAGCCAGTGGTGGTTTTGTAGGCAAACATTAATGCCTTGAATTTAATGCGAGCAGCTACTGGTAGCCAGTGCAAATTGATGAACAAAGGTGTGACATGCGTTCCTTTCGGTTCATTAAAGATTAATCTTGCAGCGGCATTTTGGATTAATTGTAGAGGTTTGATAGAAAACATGCAGATTTAGTCACAGTAATGTTGCATACATTAATGTGACTAACTCCCAATTTTTTATCCAAAAAGGGAACATAAAATAGAGAGTATGAAATGAGAAAATGAGTCTATGTCTTTACAGAGACATCAAATTCAGATATCAAGGGTTACAAAACCTTTTCAGACCAAAACGAGACTTCTTTATGTCTCTCTCTCTGTACTTAAGAGTGAAAAATATAATGAATATTAAAAAAACAGTCTTTTATTATTTCATAGCAAAGAGTCTGAAATGCAGATTAAATGCTCTATTGAAATCTCATTACCGGCTTCATTTTCAAACGAGTTTGAGAATTTTAAAGAGTGAATAATCAGACCTAATATAATGTAAATTAATTTATTAAAGAAGTTTACACAAAGGTTGACCCTGAGCTGATATGCACTATAAATATCAGGAGGGTGTCGGAACAGATCAAACGAAGCCCTGCAGACTTCTTTCTCCAAACCTTTAAAAATTCAGCAACACGTACTTCACGAAATCTCACTTTGATACAGATCTAGCGCTAAACGCATGTGCTAAGTCTCTTATTCTTAATAAAGCGCCTCAAACAAAGTACCAGGAGATACAGCTTCCGTTTGAACGAGTCTTGCCTTAATTAAATCTTAAATCGAGTCTTAGTTCTAATCTTAATTTTTTTTTAATGTTAGCTTTGAAAGATACATTAGATGATTCTGTTTTTCCCATAGCTGCTTCTTTGTTGCATATTCATCCGCTGATGTATTGTTTATTGCAATCCCTTGTGTTTCCGTGTTTGTTCTTGTATGTAATCAGTGTTTATCAGAAAAGTCCTTAGAGATATTCTGTCACATCCGTAATTAATGCATATGGTGGTCTGTAGAGGAAACAAGCTATCCCTACTGCTTGGGAGAGGGAGAAAGAAGCGCTCTATTCATTAAAAACCAAAAGAGGCCACAATCTACAGTTTTCTAACATTCTATCCAAAGCCCAATGTTTAATGATGTCAAAGTTCCTTACATTTTAATTTTTGTTTCATACAATAGCCTTCAACTCTTTACAATTAAACACTGCTTTACTACTGTAGCTTTAATATCCATATATAAATGACCTCTGTTATGACTGGCTAACTTTAAAGCAGTGCTTGAAACTGCTTAGTAATGCACTGAAACCACTCAGAACACTTTTGCATCAGTGCATAACAACGCCTTGACAGCCACCCACAAGATCCTAGGAACCGCATAACAATGTTCCAAAAATATTCAGAACACCCTGGAACCCTGGAAACCACCCCCAACATTATGTATAGGAGCTATATTGCAACAAAGTAAAACCAATCACATTAGCAAACACATAGAAACACCCTGGCAACCACCCATAAAACCCTAGGAATCACATAGCAATGCTCTAAAAAATATTCAGAGCACATTATTCACTGCATAGCAACACCCTATCAACCAACAACAACAGCACAGCATTAATAAAGATGTGACACTTAGAACAGACTTAAAACTGCATAGCAACACCCTGGCAACTACCCACAGCACGCTAGGAACCACACAGAAATGCACAAAAATATTTAGAGCATATTAACAATGGCATAGCAATGCCCTGGTAACCCCCCAATCACTGCAAAGAAAGTTTACACTAGTGTAGCTTTTGCTTCGGTTACGCCTGTTGTTTAAACTACTCTGGAGTTTTCAAGGGAGACTTTCGAAAATGCTGCAGACCCCGTTTTAGTTTGAAAACTCCAGGCTTGCGTTTCAGTGTATACAGACCAAAACTGAGACTTTTGAAAACCATGGCGTGGCTGCCCACATTCGCTCTGCATATCCTTGATGACCGTGTAAACACATCATGCTCATTGCTGTACCTGCCAGTGACTGGCAACCAACTTGCTGTTTACACTTTTACACCGTGTCCTAACTGCATGTGACGTGACGCTGCGACACACAATAAAAAGGTATTTTTTCCATGTTAATCAGTTTTTGTCCTAACTAGCCGCGACTGCAACAAGCAAAATTTCTATTTTAGAAATGGTTTCTATTTCTGTGACGTCGCGGCTGGAGCAACAACATACAAACTATATGACAGTAGATAATCTCAGGTGATTATGTGCTTTATTCAAAGTTAGGCGTGTCTAATGTGAGTTTAAATATCATTGTGTGTGACCTTATAGCCATACTGAAAGCAACAACAGATAGCTGAACCAACGAGTGTATCCCATAACAAAGTCACTCAGTATGTACATGAGTGTACAGTATGAGTGTATATATGAGTGTATCCCATATCAGTCACTCAGTATGTACATTTAATAATGTTAAAAAGGTTTAAATAATTGTTAATGAGATTATAAACATCCATTTCGTTGTGAGTGCAGTGCGTTTCTTAGAGAGCCCGCCACCACACATGCTTTTGATTGGCTGTGATATTTGATCGATTCTGTTGCATCTCAGTGTCGCGTCTGCTGTAGACACCCAAGTTGCTTGTCACTGGAATCTTGTCGCATCGCGTGTAGTTAGGACACGGTGCTACGAGCATGCCCAGTGTGCATGAATGGTCATGTGACGTGTTTGGATGGAGATCATTTCTGAAACGCAGTGAAAATGCCGATGTAGACGAGGATAGCTTTCATTTTAAAACACCATTTTAAAACAAAACACACTAGTGTAAACAGGGCCTTAGAACACACTGAGAACTGCATAGCAACACCCTGGCAACTATCCACAACACTATAGGAACCACATAGCATGCACTAAAAATATTCAGAGCACATTTTACACTGTATAGCAATGCCCTGGCAACCAATACCAACACTACATTAGTAAATATGTGACACTTAGAATAGAATCAAAATTGCAAAGCAACAACCTGGAAACCACACACTTTAGCATAACAACATGCTACAAATATTCCAAACACATAAGCAGCAGCATAGCAACACCCTGGCAACCACCTAAAACACTTTAGGAACAGTGTAGTCATGTACCAAAAAAAAATAAGATTAAGCAATTACACAGCAACACTTGGCAACCGCACCACAACATGTTAAATGACTACATAGCAACATTCTAAAACCCTTCTGATCCTATAACAACTGCATAGCAACACCTTAACAACCACCCACAACACTGTGCACGGCAAAAAATCTAT
The DNA here is from genome assembly GCF_001515605.1 of Sinocyclocheilus anshuiensis. Lineage (NCBI taxonomy): Eukaryota > Metazoa > Chordata > Actinopteri > Cypriniformes > Cyprinidae > Sinocyclocheilus > Sinocyclocheilus anshuiensis. The sequence goes on along the minus strand of NW_015540857.1, from coordinate 236,219 downwards.
GCAAATATTCATAGCCAATTTGTAGCACAACATTTTAACAACTGCACACAGCATTCTAAAAATCTTCTGAACACATTAACAAATGCATAGCAAAACCCTAGCAACCTTACACTTTAGGAAGTGCATAGCACAGTGCAAATATTGATAGTAAATGTTCAGAACACATTAGCAACTGCATTGCAATGCCTTAGCAAACAAACCACAACAGTGCATTAGCATAGTGCTAAAACACTTAGAGCAGACTCAAAACTTCATAGCAACACCCTGACAACTGCTCTCAAAAGTCTAGGAACCACTAAAAACACAGAAAAAGCAAAATATCTAATCAAATCTTGCTGTGGAGGAAATATTGTTATATAGGCATAAAAGTGTCTGTGACAGTACATCAAAATCTTTTATTTCAAAAGAACAAATTATCTATTATACGTCCTCTTACATCAATATCATAATGCTGCATTTTTTTCTCTCTGTAATGCACACTAGCTTCAACCAAGTTTCTCTGCTCTAAACACAAGCCCCCTCGTTCTGCGGCACCATGACGCCATCTTGGGTTTTATGGGTTATCAATCTCCATCCACAAGTAAGGTCTCAGATTAATGACCTCACTATTGTGCTGTCCCTCTCTGATTACCTCACCATGGCCTCCCATAGCAGAGCCATTTGGACATGTGGGAAATTGAGCCCTGGCACATCATGACTTCAGTAATGATGAAACCAAACAATAGTATGAGAAATAAAATGAGAGATGGGAGAGAAAATGAGAAAATGGAAGCCTCGTGAGGGACCGGTTTTGTAATTCTGTCCCGACGAGAGCAGCCAAGGGATTCAAGTCGCAGATTCGCTTAAACACTCGCAAAATAAAAGATTAACTAAACACGCTGGGCTCGTTTTGTGAAGAGCTTAATTACCGTTACGTTTCATTTCTGGATGACTCTGCAGCTGTTTGAACTCATTTCGATGAGGAAAAGAGGGAAAGGCCTCCCATTTAAAAGACATAAAATGGCATTCGCAATGCGTTTAACCATGGTAAAGTGACATATTGAAACAAAATACGTATTCAGCTGGAAATAATTTGGGATATACTTGAGTTTATCTATCAGGAGTTGCTTGGATTGTAAAAAGCAGAATGTGAATTTAACATTGGTCATTTCAGAGGTAGATAAAATCAATGAATTCTCTTCAGAAGATGTAGAACTCTTTGCTATAAACTTGCAGCGCAGTGAAGTGATTTCAAACCTTCTTAGATGGACGTAGATGTGCCAGCCGGCCTTATTCCTCCGGTTGTCCGCATGTCTTCACGGAGTTCACTAGGGCTGCTCAAGGACTGATGTGACGTGTTGGCAGCAGTCATGGTGTGGGATTTACCACCATCAGAATTCGTTGTATCAAGTGGAAGCAATCAGAATCTATGCCACTTCAAGGCCTAACAGAGTTTTTTTTTTTTTTTTCACACAAGATTCCGGCTTTGAGAAAGGTTGGCGGGAGTCTAGACTAAACCACTGAAGTCAGATTATTTACACAGAAATTCTGGCATTTAATTGATTCAGAATTGATCTGATATGATATGCTCAAATTACTCCAACTAAAAAAATATTACATCATTGTGATGAGTACATAATTACATAGACATACTAAAAAGTGACTTTAGAAGACAATATATTGATTGTTTTATTTCCATATCACTGAACATCAGCATATAACTGACCTTCAGTCCACAGCAATCCATTTAAATGAGTTTGTCAGTATGTCCAGAGGCCGGTCACACAAAACATGTTCTTGCGTTCAAAATAAACAGATGAAGGACAATAGAATGCAACAGAATCACAAAAAAACCCAACCCGATCTCATGAAAGTGCGTATTAATAGTACGCCAAATAAAAACGAAAACTCGTGGTATTGATACGCAAAAATGGACTTTATATGCTACGTGATGGGTAGGTTTAGGGTTGTGGGGAAGATGCGTACCACATGCACGCGAAAACTGCGTATTATATGCACGCCAAACACATGCGTATCATATGCACACCAAAGTCCATTTTTGCATATCAATACCACGAGTTTTCGTTTTTATTTGGCATACTATTTATACGCATTTTCATGAGACCGGGCTCAAAAAACCACAGGAAAAGTAAAGTGTCATCATGGGATAGGCAAAAACTGAAGAAAAAATTGAAGACAAATCTTAAGTTCTTGTGCAGTTTTACTTCTCAAGGAAATGTGAATGTTGTATAAACGTTTTACTGGAAAACAAGATATCTTCAAAAAATTAAATATTGTAGAACCAATTTTCAATTAGAAATTGCTATTAAATTTCACAGTTACAAAGAAAAGCCAAGCAATACATTGAATTTAAAAAAAAATTTTTTTTGTAATTACAGTGTAATTAATACACTGATTTTTGCACTGAACTGACATCTTAGACATTTAGAAATGACATCTTAAAAACGTTGGGTTTTAAGATGCTGCATGTTTACATAATAATTGCGCGAATGGATGCAAAATATGTCCTGTGTGTCACACCCCTGTGGACTGTCTATTGTGGTTTCTCCCTCTGTGTCCTTATTTGGTTGTTCCTGTTCTCATTATTAGTTAATCACCTCATTGTGCGCCCCTGTCTGCCCCTCGTTATCCTCCCTATATCAGTTCCTGTCCATTGTGTTCCACTTTGTCAGTTATTGTGAATGTTACCCTGTGCGTGTGCTCCTACTCTGTTTTGGATGTCACCCTGTTGTGGATTGATTAAAGTGATCGTGTATCCTTCATCTTCGTTGTCCTGCCTGTTCTCTAGCACAGCATCACCGTGACAGAATAACTGACCTACAAACAAGATGTCTACGGCTGAAGACAGGCTTTGGTGTCTGCGGCAGGGTGGTCAGGAATTGGAGAGGTATGTGGAGGAGTTCCTAGAGCTCTCTAACCAGGTGAGCTAATTCGATTCTGCTCTCGGGGTCTGTTTTCGGCTGGAGCTGGATGATGACGTAATCGGTTGTGATCTTCCCACGTATAGCTTTCCCCTGATCGAGCTGGTTAATCATGTCCTGTATTTAAATGGAGTTAATCTGGAGGTTGAAAAAGTTTGAAGCGATCATCATCCAGTCCCTCCCGAAAACCACCGCGCCTCACCAGCTCACCCCTCGCCAGGACCCTCCACATACCCATCCAAATGTTCCGACCACGC